>NC_135690.1:476916-516916 GCF_964276395.1 Gasterosteus aculeatus | reverse complement strand
TTGACTTTAAACTGAAATTCCTTAACTTGATCATGTCCAAAAAAAAGACGTATGACAAGAAATCTTTTAATGAAACACCAGACAGAACTATTTTCCTGTGCTTGTGGGAAAGTGCTTGTTCGCACAAAAGTCAGACTGTCCTATCTTTAGCCAATGTAAAAAATAATGTGCATTATTTTGACCCCCTCTCTCAGGCAGGGTGTGTCTGCCTTAATTGTGAGTTTTAATGAGTTTATAGATCATGGGATGGCAGCATAGGAGCTTAAATCACCTGATAAACCCTTGAGTCCTGATCTGCCTACTAGACAGTGGGCAGATTCTTTCATCAAAGGTCCTTTTCCTGTAGTCAGAAAAGGCCTAAATGCAATACTCTCTTCCAAATTGTGTTCCAGGCACGCCCAGAGAGGATCAGTTGTGGCCTTGTTGGATTTAAAACTAACAGATTTACAACAGACCTGCGGGATGAAGACTCCTCTCCTCTGCTTGGAGCTGCTCCTCTTGGCGAGTCTCATCCTTCTGGTGACTGGGCAGCTGGAGCCAAAGGAGCAAGACCTCCTTGCTGTTACCCAGAGGCTCGGCCTCGTGGAGAGAGACGTGCGGGGTCTGGTGAGGCCCAACATCTCCATGCCCCGCCGCCGGCTGCCGCCCATGTGCACGGGTCCCACGGAAATCCGAGACACGTTCAAGTACATCAACACGGTGGTGTCCTGCCTGGTGTTTGTTGTGGGCATCATCGGGAATTCCACTCTGCTGAGGATCATCTACAAGAACAAGTGCATGCGCAACGGGCCGAACATCCTGATCGGCAGCCTGGCGCTTGGAGACCTGCTGCACATCGTCATCGGCATTCCCATCAACGTTTACAAGGTGAGCAAGTCAACATCATGTTTTGGGCCTCAACAGTGTTTTATTCGTCAGTATAAAACTCAATCAACTCTTGCTGCACTCTTGTCTAAGGTCAAACATTTTAGCTCAAAATTGGATTTTAAATCTGTGTGTAAACACACCGACAGACACACAACATTCTTTCCTAATACACACGTCTGTAGACACACACACTGTCTCTGTGTTATTACTTTACTGGATCCTGAGCCTCTGTATGCCGTTATGTGCCTGGCATGTTATTATCTATCAGGCCCTGTGTGTGTGTGTGTGTGTGTGTGTGTGTGTGTGTGTGTGTGTGTGTGTGTGTATTTGGGTAAGGGGGCATGTTAAAACAACTGGCTGCTGTTGCATACCAGAGACATGAGAGACACGGGCGCTGTGGGGAGACACCGGGTTACACATGATTCCAATTGACACTCACTTTTCAGTCCCTCACACAAAGCAGACGTGAAAAGTTTATCCTTGTTTAAGACCGCGCAGGTCCGCAGAGTTCTGATCTCCAGGAGATTTATTCACTCTTTGGGTTTAGTGTTTTGAAACCAAACAGTGGCTGTTTTGTGAAAAAGACCAAAAAAAAGTCCTCTGACTGAGAGAAAAGAGAAAGCTCTTGGTGATCACAGAATGCGACAGATGAATGTTTACGGATATCGGGTCAGCACCGGAGCCCTGAGCCTGGGGAGAACCGTGTGGTACCAGAGGATTCATGGTTAAAGTCTGTCATCACCTCTTGTCCCTCACCAGCTCCTGGCAGAGGACTGGCCTTTTGGAGTGTCTCTCTGCAAGATTGTGCCGTTTGTCCAAAAAGCCTCCGTGGGGATAACGGTGCTGAGTCTGTGTGCGCTGAGTATTGACAGGTAATCCGGTTCCTCACCACTGGAGCGCTTCTCATATGCAGATGTCATGTAACAGTCTCAGAGGAAACAGTGATGTTTACCTGTTCACAGATGTTCATAATGTAACGAGCCTCAGAGGGATACAGGGATCTTCAATACTTTAACCATTTGAAGAATAGCATCATATTTTAAAATCTTCTTCTTTTGCATCTTACCTCAGTTAAGCTTACTGGCTTTTGGCATCATTTGCCCTACGGACATTACAGCGGAATGTGTTTAAACTGTCACTTTAACTCGCGGTCGGTTGATGGCGATCTGACATGCGGGCTCTTCCAGGTATCGCGCCGTGGCCTCGTGGAGCCGCATCAAAGGGATTGGAGTTCCAAAGTGGATGGCAATCGAAATAGCGCTCATCTGGATATTGTCCGTCATCCTGGCCGTGCCAGAAGCCGTAGCCTTCGACATGATCACGATGGACTACAAGGGAGAACACTTGAGGATCTGTTTGCTGCACCCCATGCAACAAAACAACTTCATGGTGGTGAGCTGTGACGCGCACACACACGCACACGCACACACACACACACACACATGTAATTAAATGTGGAGGGAAACAGTGTTAGTTGACACAAGCCGCAAACCTGCTCGTGCACGCATAACACACACTGACACACACACACAAGGAAGCGCAGACGTGCACGTTGGCTCGCACGCTAACCTGGGTAGGAATATTTGTGTATGCTTTCCATTGTGTGAGAGACCACACGGGGTCACACACAGTTCATAGACGGCGAGGCATCATCAAACTGCACGTCACGGAGTTATTGCTCTCCTGGCTGACAGGAAACACTGCAGCTCCTGCGTGTGTGTGTGTGTGCGAGTGTGTGTGCGTTCACGTGTCTTCTATCAACCTTAAAACAACAACTGTTAATCATTTTAGTTCCACAAGGGGACTTTGAGAAATTGATTTTTAAACAAAAGTCAACATGAGTTTGAGACACATCTTGAGTCTGTGCAGGTCAGACTGAGGAAACTTCCCCTAAATCTGCTTCTGAACGGTTTCCACTTTAACGGTGAACTCTGTCCTGCACACGCTGGAGCAGAACTCATCCATGTTCTCCTATTTCCTCCGTGAAGTTTTACAAATCAGCAAAGGACTGGTGGCTGTTCAGTGCATATTTCTGCCTGCCGTTGGCCTGCACTGCTATTTTCTACACCCTGATGACCTGCGAGATGCTGAGGAAGAAGAACGGAGTCCAGATTGCTCTCAGTGACCACCTCAAACAGGTTGGCTTACGCGTCATTTACCCCTCAGGCCAGCGGTTCTCAAACCTTTGGCCCCACCGCACCAACAAAAACGTGACAAAATGGTCCATGTCGAATTCTTATTGAAATAATGACATTTTGTGACTCGGTGTTCTTTTATTAATAATAGAAAAGGTCTGTGTTCCGTGTTCTCTCCATGTTGAGACACTGAAGCTCCATAATTACTAAGGACGGGTTAAAGGCAGAGAAGAATTTTACCACGTGGGATTAATAAAGGATTATGAATAAATTTGAAATATTTATTTATTTTTAATTTCCCCCAGTAATACCTCCGCGCCCCACAGTTTGAGAACCACTGCCCCAGGCCGTGGTTAGTGACCGTCCTCACGTTAAGTGTTAAGAGAGTCGAGATTGTACTTTTGATCAGTGGCAAACACAAAAATAACCCACGGCCGTCGGTTACCATCAACTCGACACAAGGTCTCTCACCAGCGCGACTAATTGGAGCAAGTTGCAGCCTGACTTGGTTATTCAACAGATTACTTAATTTTTTCTGATTTATGAAAAAACCTTTAGGCAACAACTTTCCACTGAAACGTTCTTTGTGTGAAGGTTCCCCGCGTACCGTCTGCTGACACAATCGGTCGGCATGCGCTGATTTATGTGCGTCTGTGTGTGCAGCGCCGGGAGGTGGCTAAGACGGTGTTCTGCCTGGTTCTGGTCTTCGCCGTGTGTTGGCTGCCTCTCCACCTCAGCCGTATCCTGAAGCTCACCATCTACGACGAGAAAGATCCAAACCGCTGCGAACTGCTGAGGTAAGAAAAGTCAGGAGGACGAAGTGGACTTTATTATATAGGAGAATAACGAATGACCCCGCGTGCGTCTCTGTAACCCTTTCAGTTTCTTTTTGGTGTTGGACTACATCGGCATCAACATGGCATCCGTGAACTCCTGCATCAACCCAATCGCCCTCTACGTGGTCAGCCAACGCTTCAAGAACTGTTTCAGGGTGAGGCGCAACTTGGGGAAATTCACGTTACGTTTTCATAGCAAATAGTTGTTTGGGAATGTTCTTAACCCATGAGTTCTCTGTCCCTCCTCCAGTCCTTCCTCTGCTGCTGGTGCCTCCCGGCGGAGATGGTGATGGACGAGAAGCAGTCGTGCATGAAGCTGAAAGTCACAGAACGGGCCTCGGACCAGAGCAACTCTCGAGTGACCAACAAGTCTACATCGGCCTGAGGAGCAGCTTAAAGTAAGAAAGGTCGATGTAGAAGTGGAGGTGGGGGCGACTGAACGACCACATCTACAGCATCATACCGACTTTGCTTTGAATTTTAAAAGACTTTTTGACTCCTTAGACTATATTAATACTGGAGCGCTGCCCGAGAGGAAAAGAGCAGCACTGGACTAAAAAACACTACATTTCTGGATAACGAGTGAGACGTGTGTGAGGCCGCCAAGCTGCCGTCCAAAATACCAAATATCGACCACCAAGCTTTTCATAAGGGTTTCATAAAATAGGGGGTCAAAGGTCGATTAGCAACCATCGCTCATCAGGCTTTCGGTCTGGTGGTGACGTTGACACTATGAATCTGAAATTACATCTGAGTGAGACGCTGTCAGCGGAGATGAAACAGTGAATCCAAAGAGCTCAGTTGAGATTTGTTGATGCATCTGTTGCCGCACGCTTCATCCCTCAGTACCATCACGGCCGATGGGCCTCGGTCAGGACAAAGAGGAGTAGGACGGGGAATTCATCTATAACTTTTTTTGTTGAGTAAACTTTTACAATAAAGTTACTGCCATGTGGATTCATTTTGTATTATTACAGTGTACCAGTATTGGTGATGTGAATTACCAGACGCAGAGATAATCGCCATTATAAGTGCCGTTAAATGTTTAGTTATTAAACTATTGCTGTTTTTAGCCATTTTGCTATTGTATAATTAATGCTGTTCAATATTGGGCCCATTATTGAGGCTTCCATGCAAAACGCAAGAATATTTGTTCCGTATTATTACCTAAATCTGACTTTACTTTAGCTGGTATGGCCAGAGGAAGGGGTTACTTTTCAAAGAAAAACAGTTAAGCATAAATCTTCTGACACATAATCACTTATGACTGTGACTGTTCTAGCTTTTCCTCTGTGTGTGTGTGTGTGTGTGTGTTTGGTTTAAGTGTGACAGCATGCAGCATCATGTGATGGTGAACACTGAAACAGAACATTACTGTGATCTCTCGATTTCCTCTCAACTTCTTAACTTCAGATCTCACACGCACGCACACACGCACACACGCACACACACACACACACACTCTCATTTGGGACCTGGGAATGTTCCTGCGGGCTAACCCAGTGTCACGCATGTCGCGTCAGCTGTCAAAGGAGCGCTCTGTTCTCGACTCGTGTCTTCCTCTCATACCCTCGTCTTCACTCCCTCTCTTTGTGTTTGGGGGGAGTTTGGACCCGTTCCCGCTCCTCTTGATTCGGTTTCCATTTACGGCTGAATTCCTGTCCCCCCTCCTCCCAACACCTGCTCGGCCTCTTTGGTTCCATTACTGTTTCAAACTATTCAGTGGTTGCAAATGAAATCAAACCCAGTGCTGTGACCTCGAGGGAAAGGAATCACATGTGGTCCATTCCTCACTCAATCATCTGCTTTCCTACGTCCAGCTGGGTGAAGCCGACATTGGTCCTCCACTAATGGGTTTCATTTCCCTGCTACAAAAGGTAAATGTGGTTCAGGGAGCTACTTACCAATGTTGTCTTCAAAATGAAGAAACACGGACAAGACGTCTCGTAAGAAGAGTTCAAATCCAAAGTATTTAATAAAAGAAAGAGTGTTGTGGTAAAAAGAACATCTCAGCTGAGGAGCCGCAGGTCTCTGCAACCAACAGGCCACAAAGCTGCCCTTTGACCCCCACAGTGCCCGTCTGTTGCCTCCACCAGCAAACTGCCTACAGGTATTCATACAGATCAGGTGAGACGGTTAGTGTCCTCGCCCCTGGCAGTGGTCTGCTGGTGAGTTCAATGTAACTTTGAACGTCTCTCGGTCATTATCAGTTGTGGTGCTATAAAGTATTACATGCATGCAGTTAAGTTGATTAAATTACATTAAATACAATCACAAATAAATCAAATCCAGCTCATGATCCATTTAGAGCCTCCTTTGCTCCAAAAGTGTTGCGTTTGAAAGTAAAATGAGGTGTTGGCCCAGGGGATGTTGACTTGGTAAGTCGTGATCCCCCACAGGGCTCAAGACAACACGATGGATAAACCCTTTGTGGAAATGTGCTTATTGAGACCGTTCATACCTCAACAACCCACCCAGTGACAATGGATGCACCACGCGAGCAGCCGGGTATAATCTGGTTTAATCCAGCGGACTTTAAAACAGAAGCCAGCAGGTTGTGGTTTTACGAGGAGTTATGAGAACCTTTCTTGGGCGAGCACAGAACCTCCCTATGCTAAGATTAGCTAAGCTAAGCTAACCGCCGGCTGATACCGCCGTGCCACGGTTTTTATTATTCATTCTTTAAGTGATCAAATAAAACATGTTCCTTTGGAACTAATTTAGTTAGCTTTGAAAAAGACAGCGGTCTTTATGCAAAGCTGCAATTAATCGTTTGGCTGCATAGTGACATGAAAGTGGCACTGATCTCCCTCAGGGACGAACCCGGAAGAGCGCGGCCCTTTTTAACTTAAATCCAATAAATGCAGGTAAACGTTTAGTTTCAGCAAGAACTAATATACTGACACAGTACTATAGTACTATTACTACTATTGAGGAGAGTTCATTTGACTTTTACTGCAAAGAGAATACAGATGAAAACCTGCAGAGGATTGATGCCAAAAGGTTAATGAGAGAACGCACAGAATTTAGCAATAAAACTGTTTTGTAAACCTGAGGTTCTGTCACCTCGAAACACAGTGTGGACTTCTCCTTCCGAACTGCTTTGAACATCGGGACTGCACGTCCTTCTCAGTACACAGCACACACACACACACACACACACACACGTGCGTCACATTTGGCCACGACAAACGCACAAACAGGCCGCATACCAGTACACACAGTTTGTTCTGTCCTCCCTACAGTTTGAGGATTGAGGGGTCGATGTCATGGGCGTCATTCCAGCGGTTGGGGTGGAAAAAGACCTGGTCTGGCCCCTCTCGGCTCACTCGTTATCCAAGCATTCTGTAAATGTTTTCCCACCCCAACAATCCCCCATTTGGCATATTCACACAGCGTGTTGGGCGGACAACGCACGCCAACCACATCCAAAAACAATTATCAGGGCTGGACATGATGTTTGACTTTGCATTCAAATATTTGAGCAGCAGCTCTGGTGGCTTTTCTTAAGCTTCCGGGGCTCATAGAATAATATGCAAAGACATATAGCTTCATCTGTTAGCTTTCTCTCTCCTTCCGTTTCACCTCAGCTGGATGCTTCTCACATAAACACCAGGACGGTGCACAGTTACTGATGTGGAAAAACTGCTGGCTTCCTCGGTCGTAGAATAGTTAGAAGATTGATGGCACAGGGAGGAGAGCTTTCAGTAGGGCCTCACTACCTCTGATATCTGGAAATAAAACACTACAATATGTGTGTGTGTGTGTGTGTGTGAGATTGTGTGTAGTTCAGCCAGGGAAATACTTCTTGGTAATAATGTCGAATCAAACTCAGACCAAAAAGGTATCTGAGCTGGAGCCTCTGCATCAGAGCAGGGGTGAGGGACGCTTATCAACGCGGTCCACGTGAGAGATTTGTCTGATTTGAGGGGCCGTTTTTGGTCAGACGTCATTGATTTCACGCCTCGAAAGGTTTGATGAATGACACAAAAGCTCTACTCGTCTCTCGCGCTCACGGATTTGGAAATGTTCCACTTGAACACCTTCTGCTGCTGCACAGCAGACGGAATTCATCAAACTGCCGTCCCACGGACTCCCATCCAGCTCAGTCCTACATGGTTACTGTCCCTCGTCCTGCTCATCTGACAAGGTGGTGACGAGGACAGAGACGGCGATACAAACAGGACCGCGGTCATCGTGTAGCTCACATCAAGTCAACACGTTCCCAGCTGTTCAGTGAGTTTATATCAAAGCCGTCTCCTGTTATGCAGACACATAGAATAAAGGCTACAGCGAACACACGCTGTCCCGCTGACACATATTTCTACCGCCTCGCAAAATGCATTTTCAAAACAGCAAACAGACATTTACGTTTCATAAACTGAGACTAGAGACATTCTAGCAGTCTCCCCCATCAAATCCTCAAATGAGTCAAACATTGAGTGAGTGGAGATGGGTTACGTTTCATTGTTTAAGGCCATTTCTTAGCAGAAATGGAATATCATTTTAAATCATATTAATTATTTTGTAGCTGATCACCTGAAAATAAGAGTAGACATTCCGTGAGATGAGCAGCTGTCATTCAGACCGCCGGCTCTGTGAAGGCCACGTTTCTACAGCAGCCATGAAGGAACAAAGCAAACGGCGGCACTCGGCCCATCTGTGTTTTCCCGTCGGCCGGCGTTGTTCTGTAAGCCGCTCGGGAGACGGTTCAGCGGGTTGCAATTTACAGTTAAGAGACTAGATGTCCCTAAAACCTGCACACTAGTACTTTCATTAATCCAAAAACAGCGATAGGTCTGTTGTCCTCCAGTACGTTAAGGAAAAGTGCACCTTTAGGAACCATGTTGCACAATTGAAAATGGGGTTTTTGAGGTAATTCTGCGTCAATCAATCAACTATTTAGCGATGGCAACGCTGAAACGGAAAAGGTCAAACAACGTTAACTTTTAAAAAAGAAAAGAAAGAATATACTTCCTGTGCTGACTCCGTCTCCCCCTAAAGTAACACAGTCCTTCATCATGTCAGCTACATACAATGCAAATTTGGAGTAAATTCTACCAGCGTCTTCCCGCTTGCACATATTGTAATAATAAAACCATGCCCTCTGATACTCTATAAAAATGTATGGCAGAAAGCCAAACCAGCACATTCTTCAAGCTGCCTGCAGTTTCAGACGTGGGGAAAAGAATGTTCCAAAATAAATGGATAGTAAACTTGATTTATTCTGCCTTGACAGACATATTTTTGATCTGGTTAAAATATTTTACACACAAATTTGAAACACGCAAAAGTGTTTGTAATAATTATCTGATTCTATAGCAGGAAGAATCACACTATATATTTGTGAACGTATACCAGCAAAGTACTGGAAGCTGGTTTCTCCTGCACGCTGTTTACAGACAGGAGAGTTCTGCAGAACCGACCGGACAGACGCAGCGAATCCGGCTACAGAACTCTGAGCTGGTCTGCGATCAACCTGTAGTGGAACGATTATGGAACTATAGACCATTTGCTTTCAAATCGATTTTGAAATTTGGCAGATGTTGGCAAATGAATGACATTTTGACGGGCTTAAATTGTTAAAAGCTACATCAGAATGTCCTGATTATCCCAGAGTGACACCTTGAGGTGGTGTAACAAAGTGAAACTATTATCTGGAGCGTCTGGAAGCGGGCCGCAGCAGAACACGTCTCTCCAGCAGTGCACGGCCCCTTTAAGGGTCCTGGTGCACAGTTCTGCCACCAGGGAGCATCAGCGAATAGAAGAAAACATGGACTTTTTCACTTCATGCACCTTCCTGCGTGTCGGCACACACGTATATTTTGGTCCATGTTTTCTGTCTCTACTTTGAGCTCCTTCACACCTTATGCCAAATACTGAATGTTAAACTGTACCGAGCGTAAAACAGCAGTTGATGAATGGCATCGATCCTCGATGTTACTTTTAAGCGAACATGCCAGTTTATGATACGTGGTGAGATCATTACACACTTGGATTGCATGTTAACAAACCAGCTGGCTGTTTGCACATAGATTGCATGTCTCTGCTGCTTTACCTTGCAAATACACCCGTGTTTACATTTGCTCCACACTGACAATGGTCACCATGGGTTACCTTGACTCACAACACAGGTAACCAATCAGAGCCCACGGTGGGGGCAGTTCTCTGGAAAAAAAAGAGGAAGCAATAACTGGCAACGTCTGAAGGGAAGAAGAAGAAAATCAACACGATCCACACTGATCAAAAGCCCCAGAGCAAACTGATCCGAGGTCAGTAAGCAGAGGACGAGGATGAGAACCACTTCCGTTCTTCTTCTGGATCCTGCAGGCAGCTGCTGCTCTGCCACATACAGACACAAACCCTAAACACAAGGTAAGCGTCTGCTTCTTGTTCCACAGAACCCCGGCGCTGCTCTGTGGAGCCACCAGCCCTCCGTAGAACACGGCCAGCAGGGCCTGCAGGGTCAGCAGCGCCGCGGCTCACTCGCGTTACAAGACACGTGCTGGAGGGAAAGTGAAAGTAGATTTTCCAGAGGGCGCGTGGGAGATTCTGAGCCGTTAACTCACTTTTAAAAACACCCTGCCACCATTTTTTAATAGAACGTGTTTTACGGGTTTGCTGTGAATGAAAACTAAACCAGGAGAACATGAGCCAAAGAGGAAGCAGCAAGGCGCTTAAAGAAGTTTGATGTGTCCGTCATTCCCTGTATTCTCAATCTCCTCTTCCACACACACACACACACACACACACACACACACACACACACACACACACAGTGTTCATTTAACAAGGGCCGGTTACTGCGAGCATCAAGAAGGGCTTATCAGCTGCTCCCTCTCTGCCATATACTGTTATCAGCCTGGCCTAGTTCACAGACACACACACACACACACACACACACACACTGGGGAATGAATGTTATGGGGGCTTATCGGTGTCCTCGGGGGGCCTGGCAACCACTTCACAGACTCCGATCCTTCTGCCGAGGCCACAGAGACGAACCTGTGATGAAGAAAAGCTCTGATGTTAGTGACTCCTCTGAGGAGTCAGCACGCCGACAATGAACACACGCACACGCATACACAGTGTATGTGTGTTTATATACATTATATATATATATTCAGTAACAGTCAAAGGTTTGGACCCACTTTCTATTGAATTGAATGATGTGACCAAACGTTTGATCGGTTCTGTATACAGACACATATATTTAGAACCTTATGTCACTATGGCAGGCTATGGGACTAACTAACTATGGGAACAATAATTATTCAGAAGAGCAAACCGAAGCATTTCTTCTGATTTCACTACATTTACCAATAGTGAGAGCGAGCTAGCAGCCTGCGACACTACCCAGCCTGCACGTGGTTCTGGCTGGTAGCTCATTATGTTACAAGCTGCGCTGCAATTTGATAGAAAGTCAGTGTAACGCATGGGAAAATAGTCACTGCTAGTTTATATGAAAACATGCGATTTAGATTAAATACGTCCTCTTAGGCTGCAACTACTTTTTATTCTCTAAGGAAATCACATATTCAGTGCTACTTCCAATCAGAGCAGATGTTAAAAAAGGCTGTAAATTCACATTTAATAAGTAAATTAAACAGTCTATCAACTATGGAAGCACTTACAGATGCAGCTCAATGTTTCCTTACTTTAAATCAAGCTTTGCACATTATTCTAAAAGAAGACGGTTTCTCTTCATTGACCCGTTTCATCTCGTGTCCCACATAAATGATTGAGCACCAAACACATCAGAGGAAGTCAAAATTGAGAAGGCCACTGCAGCCAGATAATGTTGGCAGCGGTTTGGCGCAGGAATTCAGGAAGCGGTGCCTCCTAACTGAGCCGCGCTTCCTGTGTGATAACTGATCCAAACATGTTGTGCCTCCGTCACACGCACGCTCAGAGACCGCTATTCTGTTTCCACCGTTCTGAGGATTCATGAGGTACGAAGTGTAGGAACTTGATGTGCATTACCTTGGATGCCGTTTGCACACCGCTGAAGATAAGTGCCGGTGTGCCAACGGCGTTCCCAGCTTGAGTTTGACCTTTGTGAGTAAGAGGCTGCTGTACAGCAGGACGGAATAACATGATAACCTTACAAATGAAGGGCGTAGGAGCAGGGATGTGCAGGGGACTCGGGCGGAGCAACTAAAGGGAATTAACATGAGCAGAGGACAGGGGAGGAAGAAAAACAGAAGAGTTGGTTCAGTTCTAAATGTCCCCTTTCACGGTCAGGTCGTAAAGAATGTGCCGCAACGCCCCCGAAACCTTGAGCGTTGAGCAAAGACATGACGTTTCAAGTTCAACACCAGCAGCTTCCCCCCACCCGCATAACCACGCGCACGCACGCACGCACGCACGCACGCACACATCACAGTGCAAACACTTCCTTCCTGTTGCTGTTTTAGCCTCTTTTAGTAGCAAGATAAGAGCAAAAACATATGTACCAAAGAGGGAAGCAGACGGTGCAGTTTCTCTGTTCTCACAGGCAGCATTTCTTTATTTCAAGATTTCATTTTCAAAGTCAGACCGGTTGTACCAGCCGACATCAGCACAGGTGCAGCGGTCTCACTTTGCGTTAACTTGTTTGCTGTTGTTTCTGTCGGTATCCGGCAGGTTCAGTCAGACCACAGGACAGTTAGCAGCCCCCCCACCACTTCCTCATCGAGAGTCGCAGCAGAGCGAGCGAAAGCGCGTTTCCTGCGACGCATCTGTGCCTCTGGTCAATTGGTTCACGTCCTTCTTCCAACTGGTGCATCGTGCCGCACAAGAGAGCGGCCTGATCGCGCTGGGAGCTCCCTGGTGGATCCACACGGACCCTGGATCGCTCCACAGGAACACGCCGGACCTCCGTTACTCAACAGGCTTCAGGGGAAAGCTGCGATGCCGTTTGCACACAGATAAGGTTGCGTGTGTGCGATTGAGATCTTCAGCCATGCTGCAGCAGTCAGACCTGATCTTTGACTTTGCCAGCGACCATGTCAATATGTCACAGGTGAGTAAAGGTCAAGCAGTAATGTTGTTTCTTTCTTCATTGAATCTGCCTTCATATAATCTCATTTTTTTGGGGGGCTGCAGTTGGGCAGTTACTCAGATTACCCTCCAGTGATTGTGGAGCAGGTGCCCCATTCACACCTGCTGTCATACGGAGGTCTGACGTACGAACAGACGGACCACCAGCCGCTGCTCAAAGGTCAGTGCGCACAGCGTGTCCAACTAACGCTTATTAAAGTGGCTTAGTTGTGCGACGGTTTTAGTAGTAAGTAAAGTCTCGTAAGGAGACCGCGCATGCGCGGTCGGGGGCCGTCGTCGCACGTGCTCCGCCCTCTGCGAACACCAGGAAGTGAAGCAAAACATCACCGGGGCTGCTGGTCCCGACGAAACCCCGTTAATGAACCATGTCGGGACGCGGACGTGGTCCGCTCGGGCCGCAGCGCGCGTGCTACGACTTGTTCCTCGCTGACGCTGCGAAGTGAAAGTGAGTCCTGTCGCCGTATCGGCTTGTTTTTAGTGCTGCGGTCACGCGAGCAGCGCGCGTCGGGAAAGGCGAGGCGCGCTTATCGGCCAACGGGAACCGGGGAGGAGAACCGGGACCAACCGACCCGGATGAGCCGCGCCGTGTCGATCGCTTACCGGGTTTTCGGGGCGGTGCAGCGCGTTGAACGCACAGATGTTCGCCGGCAGATGTTGTGTAGCTCGCTGCATCGCAGCCGACTCACGTCGGTTAAATAAATGCGCGCACAACAAATAGTCCTTTTGACAATACTGTGTCTTCGGGACGTCCACGTGTCACGGGTGACGTCAAGGCTTTACATATTGTTAATGAATTACATTTAAAAAAAATCCCGGCCTAATAAGTAGTAGTCTGTTATCCATCTTAAGTTAAACGCAACAGTTATTGGCGTGAATCTCCAGTTCGGAGCCTTTGCGAATAGTTAATAAGCGTCCTGGTTGATCCGTTTGGGTCATTAAAGGAGAAGCTCAGGCAAACATTTTCTCTCTTATCTCAGTAGATGCAAAGTCGACGGATTCTACGGTCAAACATTAATAGATGGATCACTTCTTTTAATGAATTCATATTCAGCCACAGATGCATCTCAACCAAAACTCTGTAAAGTACGATTGAACATTTGGAGGAAATCCCGTCCCGTCTTCTGAGGGGCACAAGGAAGCCTTCGCCTCAGAGGTGGGCCTACTCAGCAAATTAAATTCCTAATATTATATTGGTTAAGCCAAATTCCACACATTCATCTAGTAATTCATTACTAGATGAACGGAATTTGGCGTGACCGCCAAGCCTCACGTCCTCGGCGCTTATCACGTTTCATTTCCCTTTTACTGAACGCCATCCTGCTAAAATGCTTCTGTGTGTTACTCTCTCCTCTGTCGTCCGCAGTGGAGCAATGTGAAAGTGGAGAGGAGGAGACCATGGAGACGCTTGTTGCTGCCGACTCGCTCCTTAACATGGATTGCCCTGACACCCTCTCCCTGGAACACTACTGTAAGCGCACACACACACACACACACACACACACACACGCCGCTCGCATGCACACTAACCGCGTGGAGAGAAGATGCTCTGATCAAACCTCACCGCTGCTTTCAGCTCTGACTGTGAGACGTTATTTTTAGAAACGGTGCTCACAGAGCTGTTGTCTCTCATCAAATCTGTTTATGCCTCCTCCCCTGCAGCCCAGACCTTCTTGCCATCACTGGGTGATGTCATCACTGCTCCTGTTACCCAGGTGACGGTGTCAGCGGACGGGATGGTGGGAGCCTTTGACGAGCCACAGTGGCACTCGATGCACACAAGCAAGCCGGCAGCACAGCTGCAGTCCAAAAAGAGAGGTCCGCTGCCTTCTGGGTCATCGCGTTTTCTGAATTATCACGATGGTTGTGTGATTTACTTCTGGTTACGAGCAAATAGTCTGCTTTTATCCTTTGCTGCTCAGGGAGAAAAGCTCGACATAGAAGGGCGGAGTCTCCCACACCGGACATTATAGTGAAGAAGGACAAATACAACAAAGGTGATGTGACAGACAACATGAGTCCAACGGGAATGTGTTTGCAATTCTGTGTGTTGGTATCATGTCTGGAAAAAATGGTTTTGTTTCTTTGGCTGGACTCGAAATTGCCTCCATCCGTGCAGATTCATGCAGACGACCTAAAGCATCCTGGGTCACCAAGTATTTAACAAGGGTGCAACATGGATGAGTTGTGCTCGCGGTTACTCACGTGATCTGCGTTTCTCGGTCATGATCGTTAGTTCTCTCCTGTCGTAAAGGACGGTCCAGTGGTTCCTATGCTAAAGGAGCCGAGCAGGGAAGCTTCGATGGCGGCCACTTCTACTACCTCCGGGTCATTTCACTCAGTTCACAACCGTCCTAAGCAATTTGAACCGAGCCTTTTTGTCCCATGTGTTTGTGCTCCAGGAGGAAACACGCTGTACCTGTGGCAGTTCCTGATGGAGTTGCTGCAGGACCGACAGGTGTGCCCCCGCTACATTAAGTGGACCAATGCTCACGCAGGAATCTTCAAGTTGGTCAACTCCAAAGCGGTGGCCAGACTGTGGGGCAAACACAAGAACAAGCCGGACATGAACTATGAGACGATGGGCAGAGCTCTGAGGTAAGCTGTCAAAGGAGGCGATGAAAGAATGCGATCGTAATCTTTACTTTGAAAACATGTGTGACGTGTTGTGTTCATCCTCATGTAGGTACTACTACCAGAGAGGCATCCTAAATAAGGTTGAAGGCCAGCGCCTCGTCTACCAGTTCACCTCGCTGCCCAAAGATATGATTTACATCACAGATGGCGACGGCATCAAAGCGGAAGACGACGACGACGACGATCACGACGACATCAGTGGCAACGATGAGGCCGCGAGTGACGACTCGGATGCCAGCACTGTATCTTCTAGTGACCAGTCGATTGAGGAGGAAGACGACTTGCCCCCTCCGCAGAAAAAAACCTCCCTGTGCTCGTTTCGAGGCCCGGCCTCCCAGCGAACCAGGGCGGCGCCGCGGCCCGCCGCCCAGCGCGAAACCGTCCTCAGGCCCGCCAGCGCCAGCTTGATCCAGGAGCAGCACTTGCCTATAGTGTCGGCGGAGATGCTCCGGACCCTGCAGAACCTGCAAAAAGTCCAGTCCCTGCAGGGGCCACGCCACGGCCACGCCTCGGTCTTCAAGACGGCTCAGATGCTGGGGAGTCTGTGCGAGCGACAGGCCGCCGCTGAGACGGCTGTGGGCGGCGAGTGCGCTGACGAGACGCCCAATGGAAAGTCGCACCCAGGACCCAAAGGTTCCAGAATGGAGGCTCCACAGCTGGTGCCCCTGACTAGCTCTCATCAGTAAGAGAAGCCACCAGAAACCGTCACACTCACTCCGCTGACTCAGGACCAGCTACTGTCTGCACACAAGGGTATCGGCCTAGGATTGTTTTTGTATTTTAGATTATATTATGATGTCGTATAACTAAAGCAATTCTAGATCACCGCTTCCTCCCGGAGTTGGCAGCCAACCCTCAACATCTAGCAGTTGCCTTTCTGAGCGCGCTTTAAAAGCTCGTGTGCTTTGGCTCAGCCTTCTGTCTCTCCAGCCTTTGACCACACACGACACCAAAGACAGACCTGCACTGGAATCTACAGCCTCTCTGCACCTTCTGCAGATACACCCTCTGCTTGCACTTCACCTCCAGCTGTCACGGAGCCAATCGTCCGATCAGTACACTGTGCCTTCTCTCTCTGCCTTAACTCTTGCTCTTTCTCACTCTTTATTATTGTTGTTGTTGTTTTTTCTATCACATGCTGAATCATTCCTCCGCCTTGAAAATGGCTATGCACTAATGTTTATCCCTGCTGTAGGTTTCTTCTCCTAAGTGCCTGACCATCTCCGTCCCTCCTGTCCCTGCTTCCTGTGCTCCTGATAATCATGCGGTTCTTGAGGGAAAACATTCCATGTTATTGTTATTTTCTAAGATTACTGAATTATGTTTGTATTGTGAAATGTTGAAAACAAGGGATCACTGTTATTTCTAGAGTAGAAATTTAGCACTGCGGATGCCTGTAGTTAATTGTAGCTACTGCTTTCCTTTTGCCGACAATCACCAGTGAAATTGCCTTTTTATTTAGCTGCATTGCCTTCTGTAGAGTCCTACTGCTACTATTTAGCTTTTCTAGTATTCGTACTTTCTCTTTAGTTATTGCATGTGTCTGTACACAAATGCATATATGGACCTCCAAAGCCTTGATATCGTCATGTATTGTGTGTTATATACTGTATGTCTGTGAACATGCTTGACTTGTTGCCATTTTCTCCCTCAGGTTCGTATAAAAAAAATAGTTTTACTGCACAGACTATATTATACTCTATGCAAGAGTAAAAAGCTGGCCCTTATGTAATGCAGTAATGCTAAATTGAGTGTTTTCCCTTCAGTTGTTTTGAGTGAAGTCTCACAAACCTCACTAAATGAAAATGTAGCTTTTAGGATTCGAGCGAACTTGTGTGAGGCTGTGTTTGGTTTAGGAGATGCTTGTAACTGCCTTTATCTCCAGGGAACCATATGCAAAACTGTTTTCACTTTATTACTGATTGAGACATTTATTTGGAACCCCCTCGCTTTGCCTCATCTGGAGATCTTTTGATACTGTAAGTTTCACTGATGTTATATAAGCTTGTTGCAGAGGGAGAGACTGAGTTTGTGTTGCCTTACTTTGATGTGTTTGCTTTCATACAGTCCAGATGTATTGAAAAGATAATGGTCTATTATATAAAATAAACTTAATTTTGTTATTGTCTGTGGAAAACTTCTCGTCTACTCATTTACTCACCTGCTTATACTACTAGTACTGCGCTCAAGAGTACATTTCAGGTACGCTACCATTTACTGGAAAATATTGTACTTTATACTGTATGTAATTTACCTTACAGATGTATTTACTAGTTACTCTGCTGATAGCAATGTATCTTAGTACAATATGAATAACAAAGCAAAAGATTACTTTTAATTTTTCTGAAGTACGTAAGTACCAGTAAGTTGAATGCAGTTTTTTCTGCACTACGTTATTGTCACTCATATTTAAGTAAATTATCTAAAGGCTTCTTTCAATCGTTATAATTACGACAGCTACAGTAACTAGATACTTTTACATATATTATAAAGTTTGTCACGAAATAATAGTTTTATAAAATCTCAAATTAGCCCCCTCTTCCACAGTCTTCTTTAAAATGCTCAAATAGTGTATTAAAGTATAATATTTCAATATACACAACTGATTATTGGCAATGACGGATGTATGTTTACAAAATGCAGTTTTCAAGGAATGTCGGCGCTTCATGAACAAACGTGTAGTCAGTGTGAGGCTCCTCCGGGCCGGCGGGTGGCGCTGTGTGGGTGCGCAGTGGGCCTGCGCAGTGCGGGTGCGCAGTGGGCCTGCGCAGTGCGGGTGCGCAGTGGGCGGCCGGATGTTGACAGCCCCGCTGCTGAGCTCGAGCTGTGGCCGTTGCTGCTATCACGTTTCCTGAAGTCTCCACATTTTGCTAGAATCTTCTTGCCGCTCCACGGAGTCTGTTCACATCCGCAGTCGATCCATGGCAACCGAAAGGCGAGACGAAATCAACATAGATTTATCTATTTTTTTCATTCATTTGTTTGTCTCCAGCTGGTTGTAACTGTTTATGTCTCTTTTTGTTTTAGGAGGTTCCCCGATAGCTTCATTGACAAAGATCCCAAGAAAGCTCTGGAGGTAAACATTAGCGTTAGCCAAAGTTAGCCATATACACACTGTGTCTCATCTCATTCACCTTAGAGTCGTCTGACCCGCGTTAAGGACACTATCATTGACGTTAGCTGAGTGCTGTGTCATCGAGGTGTGTTAACTTGTGTTTTTGATGGTAGCACCTATTTTTACAGTAACCAGCTAACGTTAGCCAACTTAGCTTAGGTTTAGAGCAGGTTTATATTACAACTCTACGTAACTATACTGTTCCCATGACAGCACAACGTGTATTTTGACTTAACGATCATTACCAACGCGTCGGGGTCAAACGACGTCATTCCTAACTTATATAACATTGATAATAAGCATTTTGTTAGCAAGATAACCACACTATTAATGTTAAAGATATTCAACCAACACATTCCAGCGCGTATCACTGGCCTCAATGACTTGGTTTCCATGTCCTTGTAGTAATGTGCTCATTGACCGTGTGTTTGGTGGAGCCTTTCTCATGGATGCTGCTATAAATAGCAGTTGGTCGTGTCAATGTATTAAACTGGAGACAAACAGCTCAGGTTACTTTTCTATCATTGTCACTTGTCACAACGCGGGCTTAATCACTGTTAAGGGTTTCGGAAGGCTCTCGAGGGAGGCCTCACTCCTGGTTCTCGTCCCGGCCGGAAACGAGGACACGAATGAGTCAATTCGTTTAAATTCACAAATCAAAAAGTATTTAATGACTAAACAACGTAATAGGGATTACAATTACAAAGTGAAACACTAAGCGAACAGTGGAATATTTCGCGAAATAGAGAATCCTCTGAGCAAGTCTGAAGTGACTTTTCAACGCGGCTGCAGGAGAAGATCTAACAGTCTTTCCCCCGCCATGGCCCTTTGAAACCTCTTGAGGTGTGTCTTCTTTGGTGCATTTGAATGTCATTGGCCTCTTCTCCAAATGGTCACCTCCTCCATTGTCCCTTCCACGTCGAGGTGTGAATCTGCAGCTGTAACCTGAAACCTCTCTGTCCTAGCTGTCCCTCACACTCCAATGCACTCAATGTAGATACATTCGGCTTTATGCCTCAATGAGTGAATTTAACAAAGCATACATCGTTTAAGTCTTCATCTTATAACTAGTACACTTTAATTACAACAACCCATCATTAATGATCCCCGTTCATCACCCTTCATCATAAGATCTAAGACAGTTCATGTGGTTCAATTCTCAAGACATTTGCCTCAGTCGGCTGCCTTACATTAAGTTGTTCATTTATTACCTGACAGGAGAAAAAACTCCCAAAAAACCCTCTTTGGGGAAAAAATTGGAAGAAATCCATAAAGAACGGCAATTGGCATCCGTCCCCAGGTTTTAACATCACATTGTGACAGAATGTTAATGTGTACAGTGTTTATATGATTTAAAAGACTATAAACTGTGTTTGATTCACATTGTATTCACTTCATCTAACATGTCAATGTAATAACTAATCTAACATCACACAAACTACAATTCTATCACTAAACATCATTACACGTACTACAAATTCTATGACTAGACATTCACTTCTACTTAAAACCCCAACATCACGACGGTTCTACTAGATGTTCTCTTTGAATCCATCTTGTTCCATGTAGGAGCTTAATGATGCCCTGCAAGAAGACCCTGACAGCGCTGAGTGCTTGTGCCAGCGAGCCTACGCCCACACACTTCTCAAAAACTACAGCTGTAAGTGTGCCAACTACCTGCATCATCTTTTCCAAAGACTTAAAAATATGTAAATGTCTTCACAGTTTTATCAAGCTGTGTTGTTGTCTTCTGGTAACAGAAATAACTAACGCTACACAATGTATAATTTGGTATGGTGTCTCAAATACTGTCCGTTGTGGTTGAGAGAATAACTCTTGTGAAATAATATTCTGGTACCTGAGTAATATATATTGTGATATATTGTGATACAGACGAACGACACTTCTGATGAACACATTTTTTTTGCAGGTGCTGTTGATGATGCCAAAAAAGCACAGCAACTAACACCCGGCCTTCCGCTCGCTTTCCTGCGAACAGGGTGTGTACTTTTATATGATAAGCGATTTGTGCTCAACTGAAGCTCCTGTTGATACAAAGTTGATTGATAAACATAATATTCTGGTACTGGATTTTTACACATCCACTAAAAAAAATGGACTTTAAGTCCCATGAAGGTCAATGTCGGTGACATCTCTTCTCTCCAACCAGCCATAAGACGTATGTACAGTTACTGTACTTATTTGACTTCTTTAACAAAGGATATTGTCCAAACTGTGTATGTTGCAGGAGAAGCTTTTATTTTTCCAAGACAGTCTGATCTAATTATTTGTGGCATGTTTTTTATCTCCCAACCACAGAATAGCAGAATACCACCTGAACCACTATGAGTCAGCACATGCAGCTTTAGCACAGGGACAGCAGCTGGATGGTGAGTACAGCCTGTTTGTTTTGCCTCGAGTACAAACTTCCCTTCAGCGCTCGCTCGCTCGCTCTCTCTCTCTCTCTTTTTATTCAAAGGGATGAATCTGTGTCCCTTTTAGCTTTAGAGATTCAGAGTTCCATCCACTTCCATCATAGTCAACGGTTGCATCTGGTCAACGGTTTAACCACAGTCATACACTCACCAGCCACTTTAAAGGTACACTTTGCTGGTAAAAGGTTGGACCTCCTTTGCCTTCAGAACTGCCTTCATTCTTCGCTCCTCAGGGATTTTGGTCCATATTGACGCGATAGCGTCACGCAGTTGCTGCAGATTTGTAAGCTGCACGTCTATGATGCGAATCTCCCGTTCCACAACGTCCCAAAGGAGCTCTGTTGGATTGAGACGTGGGGACTGGAGGCTGTTGGAGTGCAGTGAACTCATTGTGTTGTTCTACAAACCAGCTGGAGACCATGTGAGCTTTGTGACGTGGTGCATTGTCCTGCTGGAAGTAGCCATCAGAAGATGGTTCACTGTGGTCCTAAAGGGATGGACGTGGTCCGCAGCAACACTCGGGTAGACTGCGCCATTTAAACCATGCTCAGCTGGTCCTACGGGACCCAAAGTGTGCCAAGAAAACACCAATAACATGCAATTGAACAGGTGTACCTAATAAAGTGGCCGCTGGGTGTATATTAGTGCTCGATGTGTCGCGCAGATAGAATTGCTACTTTAATGCCAGTTATTTCATTGACAAAACTACACTTACTCCGGGTCGAATTGACAAAAAGCGAACTGGGATTCCACATTTCTCTGTGGCATCTACTCATGATATAAGCGCAGAAGTTCACCAGTCTGGTTTTTCTTCTCATCCCCATATTAATATTTCTATATCAAGAGACCAGATTAATTATTATTTACGTTGTTGATGCTTGCAGCCTTCTTTACTGCCTTTCTTGGGTCATTCTTGCTTTTAGATGCGTGGATGTGTTTTCTTCTGGCTGGGCTGAAACGCTTGTTGGCTCGCCTGGTTCTTAAGTAACATCAGACCACATGATGAAACAAAAGAGCTGTTGTGCACTTTGAGTTTCGGGACATAAAAGGCAGCCCGGATTGGGTTTGGCTCCAACGATCCCTTTCAGGTGTCCCTTGATGATTAAAGGATTTTAAATCATTAACTAAAAGTATTATTATATATCCAGATTACAAAATGTGTCTCTTGGCGTTCGACACTATTACCTGCATTTTAATGTCAGTGGTCCAGTAGTGACCAAGTCTCTACAATGGTTCCAAAACCACCAAAACATGGATCCTCTTTTGGTTATATTTGCATATACATCATTTTGTATTCATTCATAATCAACTAATTTTCACTGTTTCTAAGAATTTAAAGCAGTTTTGCTTGTTGAAAAAGCGTCTGCAGCAGCGCAGCAGAGGCTGAAACGCATGTGATGGATGTGACTTCATTGACAACAGAACAAGCTTCTTTTTTTGTAAACAAATTGTCAGTAAAACTGTCACTTTTTTTTTTTTTTGAACTTTTTATTTATATTTTTTCACATGACAAAAACAAAAACATGGAACATTATCTGAGACTAGGGCTTGGAAAAGAAAAAAAAAAAAAAAAAAAAAACATAATTATTATAAAGATATATACTGTGTACATACATGTATATCTTGCTGCATCTAATATGAATCCCTATATCTCAACAGACACAATACCACAATGTACAGCCATATCATTTATAAATTTAAATATTCTTTAACCATGTGCCATCTCCGGATAAAGAGGTCAGTTTTCAGTTGTAATGATGCAGTCATTTTTTCCATCAAATAAATCTGCTTCAGTCTCTGTTTCCATTCAGTAACGGTTGGTGATTTCACAGACCTCCAATTAACAGTAACGTTTTTTTGCGCAATTAACCGTAGTACACGTAAAATGTATCTTTGGTCAGCATTGAAAACATCCACTGATATAACACCCAATAAGAAGAACTGTACATTCGATGGTACTTCTCTTTTTACAATTTTCTCCATCTCCTCTTTGATATTTTTCCAGTACGTAAGGGTTATTGGACAGTCCCAAAATATGTGTGTATGGTCCCCTATTTTACCACATTGTCTCCAACATAAAGCTAGAGATGGGTCTTTTACAAAATTTGAAATAGCCAAAGGAGTATGAAAATAGCGTATTTTAACTTTCCAGTCAAATTCCTTCCATTGTTGGCTATTAATTCCCTTATGACATCTGTAGCAGAGTTTATCCCATAACTCTTCCTCTATTACTGTATTAGCTTCTATTTCCCATTTTTCCTTAATGTTGTACGTGTTTCCAGCTGTTTCTAATATCAGTCTTTTATAAAGATGAGAAACCCGTTTGCCAACAGGGAGGCGTCTTTCAGAAACTGAGATAAAGTATTGTTCAATGCTGTTTGGGATTTTGCAGATTCTTTCCCTCTCCTTATGGTTTGTAATGTAATGTCTAATTTGCAAATATCTATAAAAATCACTTGAGGGAAGATCGAATTGTTCCTGGAGTTGTATGAAAGACTTTAAGTGAGTTTCTTCAAAGAGCTGGTTAAAAACAAAGAGGCCCTTAGCCGCCCATCCCCTAAAACCATGGTCCCACATTGAAGGTGGAAAATCTACATTACCCACTATGGGCATAGCTCGAGAAATTGTTCCAACATCTTTAAGCATTTTCTTTACTTCCACCCATACTTTGATTGTATGTTTTATCCATTCATTTTCAATCTTCATTTTATTGACGTGTTTTAGATCCATAAAGGGTAGGACAGACAGTTGTGCACCCCTAACTTCCCCTTGCTCTATTTGGGTCCACTTTGCTTCTTCATCTCCACTGATCCAAGTCCCAATTGCTGATAATTGAGCTGCCCAATAATACAATTTTATATTTGGCAAGGCCAAGCCTCCTTTATCTTTAGCCAGATGAAGTGTTTTAAGTTTAATTCTCGGTCTTTTGTGTTGCCATATAAATTTAGAAATTAATTTGTTTAACATATTAAACGTGGAAGCTGGAACTCTTATGGGCAACGATTGAAACAGAAATAAAAGACGTGGGGTCAGGTTCATCCTTACAGTCTCAACTCTGCCGAGCAGAGATAGAGGAAGAACCTCCCAACGAACTAGGTCACTCCTTATTTGATTAATTAGCTTATTGTAGTTTGCTTCAAAAAGTCTTGCAGTTTCAGGTGTGATAATAATCCCCAAGTATCTAAATCCATGTTTAGACCAATGAAATGACACCCTCTCGTTTAGTTGTTTAGGCCATATTCCTGATATCATCATTGCCTCTGATTTACTTTGATTAATTTTGTATCCAGAAATGTCTCCATAGTCTTTTAGGCATTGCATTAGTCGAGGTATTGAAGTAAGGGGATGTTTTATAAAGAGAAGGATGTCGTCAGCAAAAAGGGAGACTTTGTGAACTCTCCCCCCACCATCCTCCACCCCCTCAATCTGGACGTCCCGACGAATTGCCTCCGCCAGAGGCTCGATACTGAGAGCAAAAAGAATGGGAGAGAGAGAATCACCCTGTCTTACGCCCCTCCCTATATCAAAGAAGTCAGAGCATTGTCCGTTAACTCTAATTCTTGATTTGGGATTCTTGTACAACAGCCGGAACCAAAAGGTAAATTTTTCACTGAAGCCCATCTCAATTAATGTTTGTTCTAAAAACCGCCAATCTACCCGATCAAATGCTTTCTCGGCATCTAAGCCGAGAAGCATTGACGTTTGATTACCCTTTGCCATGAGCGACTGCACGTTTAAAGCTCTCCTTATATTGTTTGTCCCTTGGCGACCTGAAATGAACCCTGTCTGATCTGATTTTACTATTTTCCTAATGTATTTTTGTACTCTAGTTGCTAAAATAGATGTTAATATTTTATAATCCACACACAGGAGGCTAATAGGTCGATAACTAGAACACTGCAATGGGTCTTTTCCTTCCTTATGCAGGACTGTGATGATAGCCTCAGACCATGACTCTGGAGGGTCTCCTGAATTTAACACATAATTATACAACTTGCATAGTGCTGGAGTGAGGTCATCAGCAAACACTTTATAATATTCTCCTGCGAACCCGTCTATTCCTGGCGTTTTGTTATTTTTTAATTTAATAATCGTTTCTTTCACCTCCTTTTCTCTAATTGGCTCTACTAACGCAGAGGCTTCATCCTCCGTCAGTTTGTCTAATTTCAGGTTTTTAAAGAAATCGTGCATTTTTTCTTCTTTTAATTCCTGATGTTGACCCTTATATAACTGTTCGTAATATTTGGCAAAGGCATTTGCTACTGCTTTTGGGCTAGTTTCGACATCGTTAGAATATGGTTGTTTTATTTTAGGAATTGTTCGACTAGCTTGTGCCTTTCGTAGTTGGAATGATAATAACCTGCTAGCCTTGTTTCCCAATTCATAGTATTTTCTGTCAACAAACCTAAGGGCACCCTCTGCCTTGTATGTCAGAATCTCATCTAACTTGGCTCTATTCTCTTTAAGTTTATTAAATACTTCTTGTTTTCCACTTTGTTTATGTTCGTTTTCTAATTTCTTGATCTCAGTTTCTAAATCTACTTGTTTTTTAAGTCTGTCCTTCTTTAACTTTGATCCTATAGATATTATTTTCCCCCTTATTGTGGCTTTTCCTGCTTCCCATAAAACCGTAGGTGTGACCATTCCATTGTCGTTTAAAGCAAAATATTCCACTATTGCCGACCTTATTTCCTCTCTTGTATTAACATCTGTCAGTAATGAAACGTTTATTCTCCAATACTTCATATTTGGCTCCAACCCCAAATCAAGTGTAATCTGTACAGGGCTATGGTCTGAGATGGTTATCGGCTCAATAACACAGCTTTTAACTCTGTATGTGTCCTTTTTGGACACCAAAAAATGATCCAACCGTGAATAGCTTCCATGCACTTGTGACATAAAGGTGAAGTCTCTCTCTTTTGGATGAAGATGTCGCCAAGCATCTATCAACCCCAATTCCTTTATCATATTCATTAGACTTTTTGACATTCTGCTTTGAGGTTTTGAGGATGATGGTAATTTATCTATTCTATTATTCAGTACGCAATTTAAGTCCCCACCCATTAACAGAAGACCCTCCCCATGATCTGCTACCAAATGTGCAAGCTTTTTGAAAAAATGTGGACAATCTTCATTTGGTGCATAGGCATTCAAAAGAGTTAATTTAAAACCAGCCATCCTCCCTATGACCATAACGTAGCGACCCTCCTTATCCTGGAAAACATTTTCACAATGAAAGTACACAGACTTACCGAATAGTATAGCTACACCTCTCTTTTTACGTTTCCCATAAGAGCTACTGTACACCTGATCCACCCATTCCCTTTTTAATTTTTGATGTTCTGTTTCTGTGAGGTGAGTTTCTTGAAGTAAGGCTATAGAGCACTGCATTTTCTTCAGCTGTCCTAGTATCTTTTTTCTTTTAATTGGGTTGTTTATTCCTTTTATATTGTAGGTAATTAAATTAAGTAATGCCATCCTTGTATTTGTACTGAATCATGTAACACAGCCCAAACCTCTCATGAAGATCTGTTAAATAAAAGCAAATAAAATAATTTAACTGCAAATGTACAAAGTTAAACAAAAAACAAATTGCACCTTGCCTCAGATAGAACACAACACTAACAGCATGAACACAGAACAGAACTTCCAATTTTCCAGTCAGACATAGCGAATAAACTACAACCATGCCTGACCCCCGGTGATAATGGGACAGAGAGTGGTGACCTAATCCCTCTGTGGAGAAATGCACCCAGTGTGCAATAGTGACCCGAATTACACTAACATGTAAGAAAGGTCTTAGTGAGTGTGGACCACTCATGTATACCTCAAGAGTCCGTCAGATCTCTTTCTTATTTTTAAACCTTTGTGACAACTTTGCGTTTTTATTTTGTATTGTGCTATTATTGCTTTCAGTCTATATATTGTTCATACACACTTGACCTTGTGTACCTGAAACTGGTTGTAAGTGTTATATACCACAGACTACTCATCTTTATCTTCTTCCTGAACCATAGCCCTCAGGTCAGCTAACGCCAGCACGTTGGTTCTCCTCCTCTTCGCGCTGATGTTCCATCCTCCAGTTAGTTTCTCCTCGATGCGCTCTCTCTCTCCGCACTGCACCTCTACACCCATCTCTCTCAAAGTATCCGCGGCGTCTGTCAGCGAGGAAAAAGTCTTCTCTCCAGAGTCCATCTTGACCTTCAGTCGAGCTGGATACAGGCACTTTGCCTGAATGCCCCTCTGCTTTAGCTGCTTGACGACTGCGTGAATCTTCGCTCGTTTCTTTTGCAGCTCAGGAGAATAGTCTTGATCGAAGAAAATCCTTCTGTCTTGAAACACCGCATTTCCTTGGCTCCATGCTTGCTGCAGAACAATATCTTTCACCCCCGCGTCGAGGAATCTCACAATGATTGATCTGGGGGGGGCCGCTGGATCTGTCGGTTTGGACTGAAGTGAGCGGTGCGCTCTTTCAATTTGAATGTTCAGGTTAGGTGGTAACGTCAATACTTTGGGAAGCAAGGCTTTCACAAACGCGACCACGTCTCCATGTTCACTCTCCTCTGGTATTTGAAATATTCGAAGGTTATTTCTTCTCAGCCTGTTCTGCATATCGTCACAAACAGCTGAGAGCTGTTTTTCGCGTTGTAACAGGTACCTTATCACACGGTGCTGCCCTGCCCCCGCATCTTCCACAGCGCTCACCCTCCCCTCCAGCTCACCGATCCTCTGCTGGTGGTCACCGAGTTGCTCCTTAATATCTGTCATAGTTTTTTCCAAACGTTCAAGGGTCTTTGTTGTTTGTTTATGTCCCTGGCTGTTTTCGTCGCGGAATCTTCTCATTTCTTGTATTAAGGACATTTCGCCCTCACGTGTTACCTGCTCTTCGCGGCTACCGCTAGTAGCATCTAAGCTAGCGCTGTTTGTGCTCGGTTGTTTATTGTCAGTTTCTTTCAAATATCCTGACTTTCCTTGTCCTCTCGTTTTGGATGTGGTAGTCATCTTGTTCATGAGTTATTTTCCACCCTGAAGGCTTTATATATCTGCAGTTGTCACTGTTTTCTAACTTTTTCCTGACGGAGCCTCGTCTCTAACCTGCTCTTTCCATCATGACGTCACCGGAAGCCCCAAAAACTGTCACTTTTAAAGTGTGCATCTCCTTTGGCTGCTCATTCAACCGCTTGTTAAAACCTAGTAAATGTATTACTTTGGACTACACTAACACCTCTCTGACACTCATTGGGTTTAATTCAATGTTTCCTTGTGATTTCCACAGTTACTGATAAATCATTTGAGTTCTGGATCAAGCAGTGTGAGCAGATGATGAGAGGTGAGTAGCTGAACTGAAACTTCTAAAGTTGCTATAAACTGCTATAATATTAAACATATCAATTATATGTTTAATATCATAGCAGTTTTTAGAGCTGACGTTAATCTTTAGTTGTAGGTTTATGAGGCCATTAGTCTTTTGTGTGTCGAATGTCCAAAGATTGTTAAATATTAGTACACAATATATCTTGTGGCGGTCTTCGTTAAAATATATTCATGACCGTCAAATCCATTAGCGGTTGCTCTCTGATTTCTCTTCCCTATTTACCCGGCGCTGTTAAACGCCAGCTGATCGGCCCGTCTGATCAAACCAGCGAGCGTGCACACATGCACACATGCACACATGCACCAGTGTTTAGGCGGAGCCGGCCGCTCCAATAAAAGATGCATGGTGCGTCGGGCCGCTGTGTGTCTGTTCGCTGGTGATGCGCGGCCCCTCTGGATCATCTCAAGTAAACAAGAGCATGAGTTTTGACGAACGCGCTTCACACCCGCGTGCACACGTGTGCTCCCAGGAGCGGTGTGATTCATCAGAGTTAAGTTACTGATGTCTGGAAGTCTCCCCCCTCCTCCTCACGGGACCAAACTCCTTCGTAGGCCTTCTCTCTCCCCGACAAATGCGCATCAGGGTGAACCCCCCCCCCCCCCCCCCCCCCCCCCAGCACTCTGCCTGTGTCTGCTCACAGTGACACCAGCAGCCCTTTTTGTCTTTTGGTGACTGTGTGTGTTTACTAAGAACCCAGCTGGCTCTTCTGTCGCATGTGGCACCCTGCTGGTTTAGAAATACACAAACTGCCTCCAAACCCCTCAGCCCCCCTCAGCCCTCCTCAGCCCCCCCCCCTCCTCTCGATTTCAAACGCTTCCTCATTAAGAGAAAATCCCCTCTGCGATCTGTCTCTCAGTGTTTCCCCTTTATAACCCATTATAACAGGAGCGCCCCCCCCCCCGAAAGACCCCCTGGGAAGTCAAACAAAAAATATTTTTAAAAACTTTTTTTTTTTCCGTACGTGACAGTTTGTCACGACACGTGCGTCAATATGCCGCCATATGTCGCAAGTTTGTACCCGTCAACTTAAATCCCATAAACGTTTATCTTTATCGAATGTGTGTTTTTCGACATTGCTGGCGTGGCTAAGAGACAAGAACTTGATTTAGGGAACCTGAGGGTGTTGGTTTAATGTCTGCGCCTCTCCTCTCTTCCCAGAGCCGACGCAGGCCGGCGGCGAGTTGAGGGTGAGTTTCTCTGCGCGGCCACTTGGTGGCGTTGTTGCTCTCAGCATCGGTAGAGATCGTCAGCCCGGCGGAGGCTGCGTTTCCTCCCGAAGCTTCTCCTTATTTTGGTCCTCTCTTCTGTTTGATCCCTCGGCCTTCTCACCGCGTCCTTCTGCCTACTTGTGATCCGGATGAGCGAGCAGACGCCGGCGGTTCCACCTGTGAAGTGAGTGCACAAAGGTTTTCATGTTTGTTTTATTTGTTTCACCGGCGTGATGATTAAACCTGGTGCGTCAAAGCAACCGCGTTCTTTAAATCTGTGAAAACAATGTGCACACGGACGAGACATGTTAATGGTTTGTCCAATCTTATCATTTAAAGTTCATGCAGTTGTATGTATTTACAATAATCTTCACACACTTTGATCCGTGTGTGTGTTCTTGCAGACACGACTGGTACCAAACAGAGTCTCAAGTCATCGTCACCGTCATGGCAAAAAATGTCCCCAAGGACGGTGTGCGTGTCAGCTTCATGGAGAAAGAGGTGAGACACTTAAGTGCAGTGCTGAAATGAAGACGTACTTTGTTGTGTTTGTGCGTCAAACAGAGATGGCTTTGCTCCTGGGTGTTACCTCAGGGGGGCCCCTCACACACACACACACACACACACACACACTCCCCATGGACCAGACTCTGCCTCCTTGTTAACATTGGCCCCAAAGTACAGATCTAAGAAGAATTTTCCCTCCCCAGCTTCTCCAACCTCCTAATTGTCTGTAGATAGACGTGTAAGTGATCTAGGATCAGCTGCAGAGCCCTCCAGGGACAACGCTTTCCCTTTTTCTCTCTTCCCGTACTTCTTCCTGCTTCTTTTTCCCTCGGAGGGGTAACTGCAGGGCCCCCCAGGGAGCGCCATTCTCTTTCTTAATAGAAAAACAAACCAAGTTTACCCCATTTCAAAAGAAATGGTTCACTCGCTCCAAATCCCACATTGACTAGTTAAGCCGTCCTCTTTGTGTGGTGGGAAGTACAGATAAGTTCATATATTCTTTAGTAGGTCAGTGTATACAAAATAAATCCAGATGAAAGGCGCTGGTTCCACTTGTTTCCCTGGTGACTGCGCATGCAGCAGCTGTAGACTCCCAAGAGCCACTTCGGCTACGTGTCTGAGGAGCCACTTCCTACACAACTACCACACAAAGTCACACAGTCCACTTTGAGCGAGCTGGTAGGTGTCGATTCGCAAACGGTGTCCAAGTGCTGCACTGAGATGAGATGATGGCGGCTGAGTTCTTCCAGGCAGAAGGGGTGTGAAGAGTTGGGCCACTGCAGAGTCCACGGCCGAGTCCACGGCCCCCCCCCTCCTAGTGAGTGACAGGCTGTAAGAGCTGCCCCCCCCCCCCGCCATCATCACTGGTCACCCCTGTGGCTGAAGGGGACAGGCAGAGAGACAAAGAGGACACTCCTGTCCAACGAACCAGCCACATCAGACGATGCTTCTCGTGGACAAGCTGACAATCTCGCCCCCCTTCACACACACACACACACACACACACACACACACACACACACACACACACACACACACACACACACTTCTCTTCTATCTGTTGCTTCAGTTATTATGTCATCTGACAAGAACAACAACGGCAGGTTAAAGGCCATTACGAGCTGCTAATGTGATGTTTGGTGTCTCCTCAGCTCTCTGCCACCATACAGCTGGCATCGGGGGAGAACTTCAACCTCGACCTCCACCTGCTGCACTCAATCGTCCCTCAACAGAGCAACTTCAAGATCCTCACCACCAAGGTACCCGCCACTGACCGCCGGTCCAGTGAGCAACATGTAGTCCGCTCTTTAGGGAGGAAACATATTTTACTGTTCAACATACATTTTTGATGACTGAACTGGTTAACAGACATTTAGGCAGTGACTGATGAAATGCTTATGAAGCAGAAACAAGCTGCCTGCTTTCAACTCCACCATGTCTATTTAATAGAACTCTATTTCTATAACTCAGAGCATCTCAGTATCTCGTTGTAACTAAAATATTCCGATCAAATCCAGACAAAAAGCACCGGATTGAATCGATTTGGGAAATCAGTGGCAGTACAGATGTTTTCCTCCACACCAGCCCTGCAGTGAAACATGCATCTATTTACCACTAAAAAAGATAGAAAGAACATTGTTGGGTCACTGAGTTTTGGGGAGACAGTGAGGACACGGCGCGTCCCAGTGGATCCACTCAGCGGTAAAGAAGCAGAGTATTAAACCTGTCAGGGATCATGTTTTATGAGCTATAAAGAAAGTATGATCGCAGTAATGTCACACATCCCGGAATGTGCTTCTAATCTCCGAACCGTATTTTGGCCCGACAGCCTCACGTGCAGCATCACCACCTCGGTCAGGCTACTATTGTCTGAATAGCAGATCTTTAATTATTCTTTGTGTCGTTTTAAAATGCTGATGATCTAAATGATGGGACGCAGTGAAAGAAGAGGACCACGCAGATGCCACTTTAAGCAGCTCGGTGAAATTGACTGATCATTACACTCTGAGATTAACATCTACAATGTGTAAAGCTCGCTGTCACTACCTATAATTCCTTCATGCCGACTAAGCTCACTGTAGCTGGATACAGTGAGGCTCCCGTGGAGACGTTCATCCCAACAGGATATGCACACAAATCCGTACTCCTACACACACACACACACACACACACACACACACACACACTTATCAGGGATCCTTCGCTCTGTTAAAGGTGATTATGAGCCTAATGAGTAGGAAGGGCACGGTTTACCAAGGACTAATTAGTGTGAACATAGAGGATGTGGGCTGAGGACGGTGCTGATTCAGGTTTCAGCCCGAGGATCAAGAGGTTTTGTGTGATTTGTATTGATTTTCCTTTTTTTAAATCATTAAGGAGAAATAGATCGTCTTCTAGGCGATTGATCAGGCCGGCCCTCTGTCTGTCATGAGGATCCCCTGTGTGCCTCACGCGTCGTCCAGCCGTGTCCCAAGTAGCTCCACAAAGAGTAGCCAGTCACACATATGAGGGAACACTCGTGTTGTCCACTTATATGTGTTTTAAATATGATTGAACTTCAGGGGGCAAATTCTAACTAAAATCCCAGCAGAATATCAGGGCGGATTTACCCAGCAAAGCGCCAATGCGAGCTTCAGCTACACACGTGTGTCCCCTCGGACACCCGGCGGCTCCACCGCTCTCACGCCCGTTACCGGCACAGGCCAGCGCGCCGCGCCCACGTCATATCGCGGCGGCGAGCACAGCGTTGGACGCAGCGGGCGATGGACCCGGCGGGCAGCAGCTGCAGGCAGTTTCCACTTCCTGTAGTGACCCCGGGTCTGACCTTCCACAGGCAGTCCATCCACTACTGAATCTACTGAATACAAACTCAAAGATGTAACAAAGTTTGCTTTTGGCCGAAGTTGAATCCCACGGGAGGAGAAAAAGGTTATTACTCAATAAAATGAGGATGGCCGATGTATAGAAGCGGTTATGTTCGACCTTTATGGAAATGAAAAAAGCTTCTGTGGGACGAAGAGCATTTACACAAGACACCTACACGGGGGGAGCGCGCTGCAGACCAGATGGATACTGCATCTGAGTACATAGATGTCATGTTTAATTAAATCTCTTTATAGAAATCTAATTTATTTATATATATATATAATTAATTGATTGATATATATTATGTACTAATTACCTTTTATTCACAACCTCACATTGCAGCCTGTAATAAGCTTCTTTGGGGTTTTGACTTTAATACAATATATTTAAACCTGGAAGAACAGATTAGGAAGCTTTCCCCCTCTATGCAGCTCATCCATCTCCTGAGGTGGATACCTGGCTCTTCAGTTCATAAATGCTCCGCTGTGTGTCTTCTGCTGTGGAGCAGGTAGTATCAGGATCACCAGCTCACGCCATAGAGCCTCTGCACGCAATCAGGTTATTTATTCTCCTTCATCACAGCAGGGGCCCCGGGGGGACAAAAGTGCATGATCTCAGGTGCTGAAAATATACCTTGTACAGCAAAAAATAGTTTGGTGGCATTACATAACCTGACATCTGTGTTCTATTCATCGGCTGCGCGGAATGGAGACTGACCTGCACAGAGACTCAAAAAGGGAAACCACTCACTTTTCCATGGCAACAGCAGCCTGCATACCAGAGGTGCACGTGGGTTGCAGCTTAAACAAGGGCTCAGTCTTCTAGAGACCACAGCTGAAGATGGGTTGACCCCCCTCTTTCTTCCCATTTCTGTTTCTCTGTTTTGTGTGTCTCTCCGTGGTCTGTCACACACACACACACACACACACACACACACACACAAACCCACCTTCTGTCTGCCTTTGTCTCCGTCTTGCGTTCTTAGACACACACACACACACACACACACATACCTCTACCTCCCGGATAACGAGAGAGTGTTTAAACCCTCCTCCTCTCCCACAGAGCGCTGCCTGTTCCCTGGTCCACTGGGCTCCTGCGGTACACATGGCGCACACACACACACACACACAACCAGGCTCGTAATCCCTCATTGGCAGCATTCATACATTGAAGACGGCATAACGGCACCTCAGAGCGATACAGGTGAAAGGCAACGCGTGTCTCATTTAACTGTTTTTCACCAACCGGAGCAAAGAAACATTCAAATGAACAACGACATCAGCGAATCAAGTTCCCTCCGATCGACACGCATCTCTAATACGAGCCGACCGGCCGCCTGCACTCTGCGTCCTCAATGTTCACGCTTCATTTCCTCGCTGTCTTTAAAGACAACTTAGCAGGGGGAGGCTAAGCCGGGCGTGAGCGTGCACACACACACACACACACACACGAATACAGAGGCTGAACAGTAATCTTCCAACACACTAGTGCCATTTGCACAAAGTATTTGCTGTGTGTGTGTGTGTGTCGTCTGTAGCACGTCATCGGCGGTGTAACCTCCTCTTGTCCACCCCGACAGACATTCCAACCGCAGGGGTCACCGCGACCACGGGGAGCCAATTACACACCAGTGTGTTTGATCAGAACAGACGGCTTCCGCACACACACACACACGCACACACACACACACACGCAGACACACTCAACGGGACTTTGGATCCACACGCGCCCGTTCATTCACTTCCAAACTCATCTGCTTTTGGCAAATAGCTAAAGAGGCGTCTGCGCTCTTTAATTTCCACGCCTGTCAACGTCTAAGAATGTTTATATTTATTTCATTCATGCAGCTTTCTTGCCGAGTTTGTTTTGAAATCCGCAGGGATCTGAAGAAACGGGGGGGGGGTTGAGGAGGGGGGGGGGGGGGTCACGAACGCATGTGACAAACGACGCGGGACCCCAGTGCCCTTCTGTAAATAGCATGTGTGTGTGTGTCCAAACACGTGTGTGTAGTGCCGTGTTGTATTGTCCAGCCCAAGGGTCCTGTGGGTGGTGGCCCCCCGAATGTGGCTGTGCTGTCACATCCCTTTACTAGCCATCTCTGCGCCTGTCACACACACACACACACACACACACACACACACACACGCGGCCTGGCCTGCCACGTCCTTTAGAAGCCAGGAAGCACAGATGTGGCAGCAGATTAATGTTGTATGATCCAGGAGCTCGCACAGAAGCACACACGCTTCCAGGCTTCAGTCCTGCTGCACTAAACACGACACAAATTACAGACACTATGCAGCACCTGCAGAGACACTTCTTTAAATTCATTTAAAGGATTTTGATTAAAACTGATTTTTTCTTTGGCATATACTTCAAATAAGTGCACAGTATAATTGGATCTGAAGGGGTTAAAAAGGTGTTTTTCTTTCATCTCAACTTAAAATCAGACTGTTTGTCCACAGAATAAACAAAACATTTAATAAAACACACGATCCAAAGAGATCCGAATCACGTCCCGGCTACAAAGGCCGCAGTAATGTGGATGCCAACTATCTGTCAGCCGTTAGAGCAGGTTGGCAAATCAGCACTCTGATGCATCCTGAAGCCCTGCAAGCCCCACGAGACCCCCCGGCGAGCTCCCAGGAGCCTCTCTGCCCGAGTGCAGGTACATCTGTCAAGGAAACCGAAAACGATTTCACACACCAAGAAGAGCCGTCTATTGAAATTATTTTATCAACAAAAACTGTCAAAACTGATGAAGGATTTAATGTAGAAACCTTTTCTTGGCTCCATTTAGAAGCGTAACGTTATTTTATTGATCGGTGCGATCATTGCAGCTGGACACGGAGGAGAAGGCCACATTGGACCGTTGTGACCAAACACAGCGCCAGATTTTTCTAAATGATTCCAAATCCAAACGGGAGCTTCTATAAACTGCTGAGACCAAAAAAATAAAGCTGTCTGTTAGCGGCGCCTATAAATGGGCCAGAATTCAACCTTTGGACTTTTCAGTCACCCACCTCCACATTTATATGCACGCGGACTCGTAGCGTTTTTGAATTTTGATTCAACGTCCAGATATATTTTTTTAAAGCGCCACCTCGGCTTTTGTGGTAATGATTCAGCCGGGAGGGTTTCATGCAAATCCCCTCTTTTGAAGTGAAGACCCCAACGTCGTCTGTGCATAAAACCCAATTCGACGAGCCCGTGTTTCCTCCAGAGCCCCCGGACGCCCGAAATAACTTCCCCAAACTCTGCAGGCGGACTAATGCGACGCGTGGCTGCGGCGTCGTGCAGCGGTGATTCAAAGCGCTTCTCCTTTCAATCACATTTCATTTACTCTCCTTACGCTCACTGACTCCAGGTCTGCTCACTACAACGTGGCGCTCCGCCTCGTTGGGAAGGAAAACATCAAATGTTCATGACCGATCAGTCGCGTTGGAGCGAGGGCCGAGGCGCGACGAGTGATTCAAACACGGGTGTAAGGGCCCCGAGTCCTTCAAACCGCCACCGCGCCGGTCAGCGTGACGTGGACGTGAATGTCACACTGGTTTTCAGTTTGTTGCACCGCTCGCCAAAAAACCACAAACAGCAGGTGATCCTGAAAAGAGAGGTTTGATTGCGGACAGCGGATCCTGGAGAGGCAGATCCCCCCGAAGAGATCCATCAGTACACGGCCGCCTCGCCTAAGCAGGCAGCAGCGACGGTGGCGTCTCAATCGGCTCCTCCGGGTGCCACTCGGCCTCCCTGCCCCCCCCCCCCCCCCCCCCTCATAAATGAATCATCACATCGGCCAGTAGAGCAGAAATGTTCCTTAATTGCATCGACATCACCAGCGCTGTCTTTCTCATGCGCATATATCAAACGCTCGCACGCGGCATTAATGGCTGCTGGTGGGGATGCGTTTGGCGGGGGAGGAGGGGGGGGAGGGGGAGGACAGGGGGGGGGTCGCGTGTCTCGCTGGTATGTGCCCTGTCAATGCAGCTCAGTGTTTAAAGCGTGTGTCCAAGTCCTCTCATTGTTCTCCTCGCTCCCACGTTCTCCCGCTTTAATGGTTTGGATCGGATGCTGCTGTGTGGAATTAGGACCCTTCTCTCGCTTTCCCCCCCCCCCTCCCCCCCTCCCTCCCCCCGCTCCGTCTCTCACTCTGGCCCTCTGGCTGACAGGCATCTCGTTAGTGCAGTATGTCTGTCAGTGAGGTTGGAGATTGAGCTGTGCCCCCGCATGCCCCTGATCTCACACACACACACACACACAGACACACACACAGACACACACACAGACACGCACGCACACACACACACACAGACACACACGCACACGCAGCCTCTCTGGCTGAATAATGATCTGATGTCCTGTACTTTGAGGGTGTCTCTCTAATGGAAGCGTTATTTTTGTCCCACGCAAACCAAGCAGATCATTTAGTTAACCTTCCTCTTCTCTCTTCCTCTTCTTCTTCTCTCTTCCTCTTCTTCTTCTCTCTTCCTCTTCTTCTTCTTCTTCTCTCTTCCTCTTCTTCTTCTCTCTTCCTCTTCTTCTTCTCTCTTCCTCTTCTTCTTCTCTCTTCCTCTTCCTCTTCTTCTTCTCTCTTCCTCTTCTTCTTCTCTCTTCCTCTTCTTCTTCTCTCTTCCTCTTCTTCTTCTCTCTTCTCTCTTCCTCTTCTTCTTCTCTCTTCCTCTTCTTCTTCTCTCTTCCTCTTCTTCTTCTCTCTTCCTCTTCCTCTTCTTCTTCTCTCTTCCTCTTCTTCTTCTCTCTTCCTCTTCTTCTTCTGCGCTCTCATCGCCCTTCTCTTCTTCGTCAGGTGGAGTTCAAGCTGAAGAAGACCGATGGCATCAGATGGGAGAAGCTGGAGGGAGAGGGACAGGAGTCCAACATCAAACACTTCAATCCAAGTCAGTCCACCACAATTCCAACTCCATCGCCGTCTTTTCTTCTTTCTGTCTCTTCCTGTTTCGTCTGTTCGCCACTAAAATGAGAGCGAGCCTTTTATTAATCGGATGGCGAAAGGACAGGGAGAGGAAAGAGGACTCACTCAGATTAATCCTGACTGGTTACTGTGTGTTTAAGCATCTTTCTATGCAACCAGCTCCACAGCAACGTGATACCTGACTCCACGTATGTCCACACTTACGTCTGCTGTGTTTATGTAATCTGGATTACATTTGCTGCTCTCCGGCTCTTGTTGGGATTATAGTGGGCGGGATGCATCCGGGAAATATAGAGATGGAATCGCAGGGTGATCCGTCCGCGGCGTGAGTTCAGTTGGTGTGAGTTAGATGCTGTTTTGCGTCGCGCCTCTAACAAACCGTCTCCCGTCAGGTCGGTGCCCTTCGTCGACTGACCCTCGCGCCTGCAAATGGGACAAGATGGTGGTGGACATCAGCGAGGAGGAGAAAAGCGAGAAGCTGGAGGGAGACGCCGCGCTCAACAAGCTCTTCCAGCAGATCTACTGCGATGGCACAGACGAGGTCAAGCGAGCCATGAACAAGTCCTTTGTAAGTATTGTGCCCGAGGGCCGCGTCTCGTTTCCCCGGTGATCCCTTTAAACATCACGGCCCGCGAGGACCCGGCGAGGTTCTATCCAGGCGGTGTGATGAAGTCGGCATAGCAGCATGCATCTAAATGTGCGTCATCTCTAGAAATCAGAATGAAAGACTGAAATATAATGAGATCCTCAAGAAATATCTAACAACTCTGATACCAGGAGTAAGGAAAGGAGACAACGTGCTCATGCTAACGTGCTCATGCTAACAGCTGTAGTTCCAGCGTCCTGGCGTGCTAACAGCTCATTAGCACTAAACACCGGGTGCAGCTGAGGCTCAAAGGAACGCCATTCGTTTTTCAGCCACTCAGGAAATATTCAACAAATTAGAATGTCGACCCGACCTGATGTGAGAGGCTCATTCCAACGGGATCCTCGCTCCCTCCAGCGGTACAACACGTCTGTGTTTGTACATCGATTCATGTCCATCCAACGGTTAGAGGCTTTTCTGTGTGGACCAGTGGTGGACATTGTGGATGTCCTGTAAACACTGCTGCTTCGTGGGTGGAGGTCTGGAATACAACCCAAGGAGAGCGGACTGAGTGATGATTGGGATCCACATTCTGCGTTACTAATCATGTGATCTCACGTTGCCGGAGCACAATGCTGCACTTCAAAGAGCATTTGCATCCTGCATCCGGCCTAAAGGATTCATTCATTTCTCATTTTGGATTCATGCACGCCGATGACCTCAATGCAGAGCAGCCGTTTCAATTATAATAATAATAAGAAGAAAATGTAGAAACATGTTTGTCCAGACTTTGTCCCGCGGGCTCGGAGAGAGAGAAGGCGTAACCACGGCGTTGTCTCTCGTCCCCGTGCAGATGGAGTCTGGCGGCACCGTCCTCAGCACCAACTGGGTTGACGTGGGCAAGAAAAAAGTGGAGATGAGCCCCCCCGGATGACGTCGAGTTCAAGAAGTACTGAGCCCCCCCCTCCTTCCTTTCTTCCCTCCTTCCTTCCTTCCTCCTTCCTTCCTTCGCCCCCTCCCTCCTTCCTTCGCCCCCTCCTTCCTTCCTTCCTTCCTTCGCCCCCTCCTTCCTTTCTTCCTTCGCCCCCTCCTTCCCTCCTTCCTTCTTTCCTTCCCTCCTTCCTTCCTTCCTTCCTTCCTTCCTTCTTCCCTCCTCCTCCTCCTCCATCTGAGCTGCGGCAGGACGCTTGTTGCCTCCGTGACCTCCTCCTCTCCCTGAACCCACCAGAGGAGCAGGACCCTCGGCCTTCCCTCGGCCCCCCCGACGCGTCGCTCTCTGGATCTGTTGAGCAGATTGATTGTAAAGGCCAATGGACGACAAAGGGAGGTCCGGACTGAAGTTGTCTGACGGAAACGCTGCCAATCAACTTTCTGATCATGTGGTTTTCTCCAACAACGCAAACAAAGCCCCTTTTCTTATTTTGGGGCCTTTCATGAAGTTCAAATAATAATAACCGGTAGCTAT
>NC_135690.1:406298-476716 GCF_964276395.1 Gasterosteus aculeatus | reverse complement strand
AGCCATGGCTATATCGCCGGCCTCCTGTACCCTCGCGGGCCGGGGCGGGGTGACCAGAACGTAGTCGTACTCTCTGTGCAGCACCTTCTCGTACACGCTCTGCAGGCCCACCGTCTTGGGGAGGTTGGCCTGGTAGTAGTTGTCCCGGCGGTGGGGGTCCCGGGGCAGGGAGGCCGTCTTGGACATGCCGCTGAAGGAGGAGAGAGTGGGGGCAGGAGAGGGGGCTGCGTGGGCTCTCACTGCCGAGGGGCTCCAGCAGCGATCGGAGTGTCCAAGAACCTTACATTCGCTGGTGCAAGCCCACAGAGCTAAAGGGGGACAGGGAAGGGACATAGGGTTGAGATTTAGAACCACAGCACTGTAATAACACCATTATGGAGGACGGGTGAGGTTGTGCCATTGCTTGCAATGGCAATTATGCCCTCACCATTTTGGCCGCCCATGGGAGGAACGACAACACCATCCTTCTTCAGGCCAGTTTCTCCACTGACGTCACTGTCACTGTCGTTGAAGTCACTGTCTCCCTTGCCACTGTCTTTGCCGCTGAAGGCCGGGTCCCTGGCGGAAATGGTGGTGTAGGAGTTCCCCTTCCAGATGGTGATGGGCCTCACAGCCTCTTTGGCGTTCCCGTAGCCGGGCAGAGTGGAGTAGCCCTGCAGGGGGAGAGAGGGGGGAGAACACAGAGGTTAGCGTCATGCTGGACAAACACGTCGCAGTTATGGGCAACTTGTACACCCCCCCCCCCCAGCCACAATTCCCAGAAGTCTCACCTCGTGTTTGTTCCCTCTCGGGGGCTTGCTGTTGGTGTCCGAGTCGTACACGCAGGGCACCTCGCTGCCGTCCTCCGAGGCCGAGCACATGTCGCTGCCCGGCGGGTTCGCCGACGCGAAGCCGCCGGGCTGGCTGCCGTAGGCGTGGCCCTCAAAGCCCGCTTCGACCCCGCCGCCGTGGAGAGGCAGGAGCGGGTTGTCCGCCACGTGGTTCCTGCCGCGCTCCAGCGCGCCCTTCTCGCCGTATGAGTCGCTGTCTTCTCCGCTCTTGTCCCGCTTGCGACGGTTGCAGGTCGTGGCGATGAGGATGATGGCGAGCAGCAGGAGCGTGCAGCTCCCCGCCAGGACGACGATGATCACCACGGACAGGTCCCACTGCGCGTGCACCTCGTCCCCGCCGCCCGACTGGTACACTGTCCTGTCGCTCGGCGGGGAGCCCGCGATGATGAGGAAGTGGAGCGCGGCGGTGGAGGTGAGCGCGGGCCTCCCGTTGTCGCTCACCGTCACGGTCACGCTCAGAGTTTGGTCCACTTCGTGGCTGAGCACCTGGTTGAGGTAGATCTCCCCGGTGGCCTTGTTGACCGAGAACACGGAGGGCTCTCCGGTGGCCAGCCCGTAGGACAGCTCCGCGTTCACGCCCTCGTCCGCGTCCCGCGCCTCCACCCGGGTGATGACGTAGCCGCTCGGTGCGTCCCGGGGCAGGAGGACCTCGGCGGAGCCGTTGTGGAGGGGCGGCTGAGTGATCGCCGGTGCGTTGTCGTTCTGGTCCGCTATCCTCACGTAGACGTCGGCGCTGCCGCGCAGCGACGGGGAGCCGCTGTCGCTGGCCGTAACGCGGAGCTCCAGCTGCTTCATCACTTCGTAGTTGAAGCTGCGGAGCGCGTAAAGCGACCCGCTTGCGGGGTCCAGTGACACGAAGGTGGAGATCGGGGAGCCCATGAAATATGTGTCTGCCAGTTTGTAGCTGACCTTCCCGTTTGACCCCATGTCCACGTCTCGCGCCACCACCGTGGCGATGTACGCGCCAGGCGCGTTGTTCTCCGCCACGGCCACCTCGTACGCCGGTTTGCTGAACACCGGAGGGTTGTCGTTCTCGTCCGTCAGTCGGATTGTGTACTGAGTGATGGTCCTGAAGGGAGGGGAGCCCAGATCCTCCGCCACCACCGTCAGGTTATATTCCGGGATCTTCTCCCGGTCCAGCGGGCTCGTGCTCACGATCATGAAGCTGTCCTCGTACGCCTGCTGCAGCCTGAAGTGGTCGTGTCCGTACAGCGTGCAGTGCACCTGCCCGTTGGCGCCGGAGTCTCTGTCCGAGGTGCTGACCAGAGCCACGAAGCTCTCTCTGGCCGCCGCCTCGGTGATGTACGCTATCCCCGCCGTGATTGACGTCATAGGGGTGATGGAGATTTCCGGTGCGTTGTCGTTAACGTCCTGCACCTGCACCACGATTTTACAGATAGCCGGGGTCGGGTTCGGACCCAGGTCGGTGGCCTGGACGTCAAACTCGTAGGTGGTCTTACTTTCGAAGTCAATTGGGCTCTCCAGGGTGAGACGCCCGGTCTTCCTGTCCACTCTGAAGAGTTGCCGTATTTCCGTCGGCGCCTGGTGACCGAAGCCGTACACCACCTCGCCGTTCAGCCCCTCGTCTGGGTCCTCCGCGTTCAGGTCCAGCAAAAGGAAGCCCACCGGTGCGTCCTCGGGCAGGTCCAAGGAGAAGCTGTTCCTGTCGAACACCGGGCTGTTGTCGTTGTAGTCTTTCACCTTGACGTTGATGCGCGTTGTTCCCGTGCGGGACGGGTTGCCACCGTCCATGGCGACCAGCTCCAGCGCGTAAGAAGCCTGCGTCTCCCGGTCCAGCTCCTTCATGAGCACCAGCTCCGCATATTTAACCCCGTCGGCCCTGCTCAGCACGTCGATTGAAAAGTGACTGTTGACGGAGATCTGGTAGCTTTGGATGTAGTTCGCTCCGACGTCCTCGTCCACGGCAAAGTCCAGCGGGATCCGCGTGCCCACCACCGTGTTCTCGGAGATCTCCAGGCTCGACTCTTTCCGGGGGAATTCGGGGGAGTTGTCGTTGATGTCCTTGACCTCCACCTCGACGTGGATGAGTTTGAACTGCTCTTTGGAGAAGCTGACCACGTCGAACGCGATGAGGCAGTGCGCGGTGTGTTTGCAGATGCGCTCCCTGTCTATCCTCTCTCCGGTGGCCAGCTGCCCGTCGCTCTCCCTCAAACGGATGAAAGAGGAGTTGAACTGTTTCATCATCCTGAAATTGGTCCGGGAGCCCGTGGAGGACATGTCCGTGGCCAAGTTTCCGATCACCGTCCCCGGTGCGTCTTCCTCAAACGTCTGGTATTTCACCGTCTTCCCTTGTATGACCAGAACCGGGCTCGTCAAAACGACGCACACTAGCACCAACAGCCCGTTCCGCCCTGCGTTCCCCATCTTGGCACATTCACTCCAAAAGAATCTGGAATTCGGCAAACTGTCCGCGCAGAGCCTCGAAGTTGGAACAAAGCAGCTGCTACTTTCCCGCTCGCCTCAATTCTCCAGGACGGTTAACGTTTTTGTATGAAGCCAGCAATAAATATCCCATATGTTGTCAATGCGCACTGTGGACGCGCTCCTTCTCCCTCCCTCTCTGCCAAGGTGTGATTCTCGCTCAGCGCAAGAGGGCTGCAGTGTCTGCGGGAGGGTTTATACTGCGAGGCATGCAAATGAGCCGCACTGTGACCAATCCGGGCTTTGAGAGGGGGGGGGGGGGGGGGGGGGGAGGGGGACTTCTCAAAGACCTCTAAACCCTGTTTAGAGATTCCTGGACTGTGCGGAGAAACTTGGCACCCAATATGTGGGCTAAACGCGGGGTTTGATTTAATGGTTTCCGTTGCTTGTTCATGTTCCTCGGGCTGTTAAATGAGCCTGCGCATCGACAACTGTGTGTGTGTGTGTGGGGGGGGCAGAGATGCGCAGTGTCCCTGAGTTAGAGGACAAAGCATTTAAATAGTGTCTGCTCAGGATGCTCATATAGGGGCAAAGACATTTATGCTCTCACACTTTTCGGTTAGATGCCCCCCGTGTGGCCCCCTGGAGCCAAAGCAGCAGCGACCGGGGGCCGAGCTGTCCCGGTGACCTCTTCACCTCTATAGAATAACATGACGTGATATGCCTTTATTTCACTTCCACCTTCCCCGAGCCACCCACCCAGACAGACAGGGTTTCATACGATGCCCTTCTGACAGCCCCGTGATGCTGAGGCAGCTTAACAAGCGGAGTAATGGCTGAGCTGCATTCTAACAATGTAACTGGTGGGAATAGTCTCGTTTTATGGCTCATTTTTCCTCATTAATAAATTCCATTAATTTGCTCCGACTTCCATCATTTGTCCCCTCGTGTGTTGTAATCCAGTTATTGTTTGACTATCAGATAATATGTGGGGAAAGAAAGGGACTATATCCACTTAAACATACATTGTATTACAATTGGGTCTCAACTCAGATTGGCTCACGAGACGTCTCGTGCGCGTAAGAGGGGATTTGTATCAAAGCCAGTGTAACGGGCCGGTTTAACATGCATCTCCCCTCGGCCTCGCCTGCCAGAACAGAGAGGCGCAGGTGACGACGACACACACACACACACACACACACACACACACACACACACACTCACTCACTCACTGTGTTTGGCGAGTCCGTTACAAATGGGATTTGGCTGAAAACGCAGGAGGGGATTTATCAGGAATTCAATAGTGAGATTATATCAAAGGCGTATGAAGCCCTCGTTAGCGGCGGCGGGATAATGGCTTGGCAGGGTCTCCCTTCGCTGCCTTCCATGCCGGTATTGTTGCCCTGAGCTGGTCTGTGGGGAATCGAACCCCCGCAGCCTCCGTGCAGCCCTTCTAACTGCAGCATAATGAGGCAAAGCCAAATGCAGCCTTTGTGTACCACTCCTCCATCCCCACACCCACACCCACTGCTCCATCCCCACTGCTCCATCCCCACACCCACTGCTCCATCCCCACTCCTCCATCCCCACACCCACACCCACTGCTCCATCCCCACTGCTCCATCCCCACACCCACTGCTCCATCCCCACTCCTCCATCCCCACACCCACACCCACTGCTCCATCCCCACACCCACACCCCCTGCTCCATCCCCACACCCACACCCCCTGCTCCAGCCCGGCGCTGCACCACCATTCTTCTCCTTACAGGGAGATTGGAGATGAATTGCCATAGACATCAGGGTCCCTCCTATTAAAATGCATTTACAGAGGACCGGGCCCCGTCACGGCTCTAAGAGATTTTCTCTTCTCATTCTTCACAATTGAAGTTCAATCTCCCTCCCTCACCCCTCCCTTTGCCCCTCTCTTTCTCTCTCTCTCTCTCCCCCTCACACACACATGCACAGCCTTTCAGGGGCAGCACTCGTCTTGCCGTACAGAAGCTAATGTCGGTTGGCATGTTCTATAAAGAACCCATCTGCCACAGAAAGTCAAACAGGAGACACCTGACTGGACAACATCTAGTCGAGCAGCTTGCAGTTGGACACAGTCAGGCCTGTCCCACCATGAAGAGACGCCATTCTGGTATTATTTAAGGACATCACAGCAAAACCAACATTTATATTTAAAAAAGGGTTTAGATAAGCTTTATAGATTATGATCCTTTTGTCCCCCCAAAACAAGGTTCCACACGCTTTGTCACATGTGGAATACAGCAGCGCTGTCTTTTAATAATTGATATGTTCATCCATTGTCCATTAAAAATGCCAATAAGACGTAATTGTTTAAATTAAGTTAAAACAAGTTGGGAGGATGTTGACTTTCTCTCTAAGTTCAAAGAATATATGAATAACTGCAGGGGATTCCTCCAGCAGCCCCCTCCCCACTTCAACAGTGTACAGGCATCCATGTGTGAACAAAAATACAATAATGACGTTTGCAGCTGTAGTGGATGGACACCATCACACCTGAGGAACCCTGTTCAGGACTTCTAAACATTAGTGAATACTTCATGAGCTGAATACGAAGCTACAGGTCAACGGATGGACTGATGGACAGGATTCTGCTCCCAGAGAGCAGCAGGAAAAGCCCATTGGGTCCCAGCTGGGACGTGACGCGCTGCCCGGGCGCCGTGTGACAGCCGTGGTGTTTCTTGTTCAGGTCGCTCAGCATTCTGTCTCACACACAGAAACACAAAGCAGTCAAAGCAAACTACACACTAAGTGTTGAGTTTGGCCTCGTGGGTTAAAACTTTCTCTCTCTTTACAATGTTGGATTGGATTTTTCATCCTCAGCGCAAAGCTGCCATTTGTGAAGGACGCACACGCACGCACGCACACGCACACACACACACACACACACACACACACACACACACACACACCCCTTTCACGTGAGCGCCGTGTCGATCTCGCCGGTCTGCACGTGAGTTCAACAACAGCGGCATTAGAGAGTCTCAGAGATCTCTGTTCCTCACGGGACACATTTGCATTTTCTTTAACGTATATAAATATGTCTTTAGAGGACCCCCCCCCCCCCCTCGCCCCCTCTCTGGTCTCGTTCTTTTCTTCTGCTTTGTATACCCATTTGCTCCAGTGGTCGTCGGGTATTTGGGGCCGGAGCGGCGGGCCGGTCCCTGCCTCTCAGTGGGGCTTAACTCATTCAGATGGAAATGGGAGATTTGGTGTCTTTTGTCCACCAAATAAGCTGCTGAAGGGGGAAGTGGGGAGGGGGGGAGGGAGGGTGAGAAAGGAGTATGTGTTCCTGCGTGTGCTGAGGAGGAGGGAGGGGGGGGTAAGATAATCGATCACGGCAATCAACCCCCCTCCCCCGCCTCCCCCCTCTCGACCAACCTTTGCTCAACTCGCGTGCCATCACAAGTACGAAGTCCTAATTGGTTCCCCGAACTAATTATCCAATTATGGCCTCCGGGGCTCGTGTAATGACCTCGTGGTCGGCACCATTGATGGAGATGATGAGGAGTGAATGCGCCCGTCAGCTGGAGAGGGCACCACTCGAGGAACTTACACCGAGGTCTCCGAGCACTTCACTGACTGACGAATCGCTCCACGTTAAAGAGGCACACAGAGATATAAAGATTTACATGAAGGTTTAAATAAAGATATAAAGGTTAGAGGCCCTGGCACTCGCTGTGTCAAAGCATGGTGGGAAAAATGAATTGATTTCCAAGAAACAGCGTTTCTACGGTTACTGTTGGTTTATGACATTCACTTTCAGGTGGATACATGCGGCGTGTCCTGTGTGAGGATCTGATGTCAGTCAACTTCATCCATCACAATGTACTAACACAGCTTCCTAATGAAGAGGAAACGTTTCAGCTGTAATGTTGGAACCTTCCATTGAGTCAAGTCAAGACTAACAAACATGCAGCCAGAGGAACGATGTGAACGTGTGATGTAAATAAGGAAAACAGCTGAATCCCGTTGCTGGAATAGAAACACACTCTTATAGACGTATTCGCCAACAGGGCCCGTAGTGATGATGTAATGGTGCAACAGGCTGAATGAAGCGGGAGGTCGAGACCCGAACGCCACCAGATTGATATCGTCCAGTTACATTAAACAAGTGTCCTCTTTTTCCTTTAGTTAACTTCTGCTCCGATCCATCACTTTGCAGCCCATCTGTCGCTGATGCTCCAACACTTTGAATACATTCCTCCCGACAAACAAAGCGCTTAACATCTCATCAATGCAGCTTTTTACACCCCGCACATATATTGGGGCAACTTTACGGCCAGAGGAGGAACCAGTGCAAAGAAATCTGTCCCCTTAGCTTCCACTTCATTACCGCTATTGTGCTCTGGAACGCGCAATCTGTGCGTCCGTCTCCGTCCGGCCCCGCCAGCTTTCAAATGACTTTCCAATGATGATTTAAAAGCTCGCGGGGCCATTTCACTCCAGACCCGTCGCACCTCCCCCCTCCTTCTTCCTTTCACTGCTTTTGAGTGTCGTCTGCTTTTGTCTGGAGCCGTTTCCATCACTGGGATTCAGGGGGGTCAGCGGGAGCCACACAAAGAGCCATCAGGCCTGAATGGAGATACGACGTATTGGGGACTTCTTCGAAGTTTGGCCCCTGATCCAGTCTAATGGGGTTAGATAACTGTGTCTTAAAAATGTTTTAATACAAGCAGGAGCAAAACATTTGTGCGTGACGCAGTAAAGGGCTGTGGGGGGGGGGGGCACACCTGATGGCTGCAGAACGCCAGATTGTGCCGTGTTGTGGATGAACAGATGGGGGTGGATGAGTAACATGGTCCCTTGATGGTCCGTGTACATTAGAAATAATAAAAAGGAGAAGAAGAGAAAATAATAGGCTCCACCAGGCAGAAGAATCGCATCTGATGTGCGAGCTGGATGTTAGTAAAGGTTGGCAGCCTGTGATTATGCCTCAATCAAGGCCTCATTGTCTGCGGCTTGTATCTATAGGGAAGACTTTCACTGGCCAAACGGCTCACTTTATGTCCGTGTGATGAGAAATGAGTAGCCATGATGACACGGCACGCATCACTGCAAGAGGAGGAACATTCTGAGCATTGGATCAGCGGTTACTTGTGACATGTCTCAACAGCTGCCCCACATTTAGAACAAGACGAGTGTGAGGCTGAAAGGTCACTTCAAAGAGCTGCTTTCATGGATCAAATCCAGCTCGTATCCAGGCGACAACCTCCAGTCCACGACAGTGAAGCCAATGCGGAATCATCTATCTCTCTGTACTGGCCGACAGGAGACGACGATGAGACACGGATCCCATTTGTTCCCTAAGCCTGTGTCTATGCATTTAGTTTAAATTCTTCATCTTCACAACAAGATGTTCAGTAAATTAAGGCCCATTTAGAGCAAAACAGACAAAGCAGCAGATATGCTGTAGGACGAGCTGTGATTGACAGGTTGCTGCCTCCAGTATAGTATAGTATACAGCGTCTCCCAACAGGGTAACCTCCGTTACCGAAAGCCAAGATGGCGAATCTCAAACAACGGCAGCTGACGAACCAACAGCTCATGACGTCACGCTGACTCCACCGTCTTCTTACGCACAGCATGTGGCTGCACCCCCCCTCGTCCTCGCCGGCGTCTCGCGGCTGCTTTGCAGAAATTAGAGCGTTCAGCAGCTGCTGATATGTTAGCAGATAGCTTGAATTCAGCCGGTGCACGGAGGTGTGATCCCGGGAGAAACTCTCCTGGCCAACGTTCTCCTCCCGGCAGGAGGGTCTGCTGCGATGGGGCGGGTTTCACTTTGGACTTATTCCACTAGGAAAACTATGCACATCTCGGTTAGTATCCACAGATGGTTCATATAAACCGGCCACACCTGATCATGAGACTCAGTTGGACCTCATAGTTTCAGCCGTTTGGTTGCATGTTCTGACCTTTGATTGCCATGAAATTTGGTGCTCGCATTCATCTTTCCAAAATGATGAATGCTAATAAATGTGTTCAAACCTGGAGTTTTCCTCCGGCGTCACCATAAGGTCGATATCTGTGGTTAAGTAGCAGATGGATCGCTGTACAATTTTGGGGAGGACGTGCATGTAACCCTCAGGATGAACACGTCTAGTGACAACAGCGCCGTCGTCAAGTCAGAATTTGTATTCGACATTAACCAAAGAAAAGGAATGACGTTTCCTGCAGCTTCGACTAAACTATGTATTTGGTGCTGATTGTTAAATGTTAGCGTGGTACCAGGCTGCTGTAGGTGTCAGCTCGTTAGCATCGCCGTTGTGTGCAGCATGCTTCCTGTATGGATGCACTTAGCTTCACAGAGCTGCTAGCACGGCTGCAGACGGTTTGTCTTTGATTCAAGCGACACTTAAAAAAACGTCTGTCGATCTTCATCCAGCAAACAGCATGTTTTGCGTTGACTCTTCTATTGAAAAGCTCCAACGGGACAAATGCTGCGTTTGACGGGCGCCGCTGTGCTCGAACGCCTCCTCTACAGATCAGAGACGTTTGACCACATCACAGCTTGTATTTAAAGCCTTGTAGCGTTTCAGATTTGATGGCACATCGGATCACTGCATAGACACACTTCACCAATGACTCCCATCACAAGGAAAGAACACTTTATTTTATTAGGCAATAACCCAGTAACCTACTTCATTACACTGCGTGAGTGCAGATACAGAACTCTCACTTGCTCTGTGTCCTCTCCCACTCCTCTTCTTCCTCTACAACTTCTCACATTTCTTTACGTTGTGTGTGTTTGGAGCATCAGTATAATGAGAGGGAGGTAACACGAGTCTCACAGCATTAACGCTGTCCCTGCGTGTGGAGTCACAAACAGCACTGTGTGATTCTCTTTGAGCGTTACAGCAAACACCTCATATGTAAAACAACACAAAATATGAGGGGACACCACGCTGCACCCACACAAACAGGCTCCGTGGACACGCACTCGGGGGACAGGCGGCGGCGTGTCCCCTCTGCATGTGCCAGCAAGACTTTGAAGGGAAGGCATTGTTTTCCCCCTTGGGGGTAAACAGCCTCCAAAGAGACATAACTGTATTCAACAAACAGTCTATATGCACCCAAACGCCCCACGCCAGAGGAAACAACATCTTTTCACATAACACAACGGAGCTGATCAATATTTAAAGAGCCGCGCTGGATGTTCATGCGGGCCATGAGAGGGCTAATGAGGCGGAGCTGTAAGGACAGAAGGATCTCTCAGATCTGCCGGGTCGATGACACTGAAGCATGACAGCGTACGAGCAGCTCATCTCTGATCCAGGGTTCACTCCTCACACCCCCGCTGCCATTTGTTGTCTTTGAACAGCACTTTATGCAGCACGCGGGCAAATGATTGACACCTGATGGACTGACTCATTTAGGAGGCTTTACTTCAGTCAGATGTGCAACACATTATGCTGCGTTGTTTGAACAGTCAGGCTTATTAATAAGAAACTGTCCTTTTGTCAAGAAATGTGGCAAACTGAAGAGGGTTTTTCAAACGTATATTTGATTTCAGCTACATGGTTCCATCGAAAAGGAAACTTTAACTTATAGCGTCATCTCTCTTCTGGTGTCGTGTATTGACTTATTGCACAGGTCCTCCGGCCTTGTAAAGAACTGTTGTCTTGACAGAACCCGGGTGTCCTCGAGCAGAGACGAGTATCGAGCTAAAGGCCCGGTCAGCTCATTTCGTTCTCACTGCACACCCCCACCGTCTTTTTCTCATTTTAAAACGTGTTGTCTTCAGGCCCAACTGATGCCGTCTTGAGTCAGTTGAAAACATTTATTTATCAGGTTTTTTTCCAGCTCCCTGTGGAGCCACAAAATACTTTATGCCATATTTTCACATGCTGTACAAATCCCCAAGACCTGCAAACCGCCTCCAAAGTTCTACATATTTAAACTGGAGCATTTAAAAATGTGTACAAGTAGAAAAAAGCGAAATATTCTTTTTCTACGGCCCCTGAATATGATGTCAAATCTCTGAGATCTGCACCTGGAAGAAAAACCTCGACTCCGCTGTGAAATGTTGAAATAAAAAAATAAAGAAGGTTATGGAGACTAATAATTCATGTCATAAAGTTATGAAGCGTTTTAATTGGGCCACATTTGCTCTCCGCCGCCATCAAAGAGAAAACCACAAGCTATGTAAACACGCACACGCACACGCTTAACACACGCTCAGCACACGCTCAACACACGCACACGCTCAGCACACGCTCAACACACGCACACGCACAGCACACAACACCCAATTATCTTTGCTCACAATGAATGAGCAATAGTCAAATTAGGGGTCTGAGAAGAATCCTCATAGATTATAAAATAAAAAGTGGAGGAAAACATCCTCAGTCATAATTCCTCACAGACCCTCGACACAAAGCCAAATGCAGGCGATTTCATAAAACTACACGCCGTGTCATCAAAGCGCCGAGCCCCCCTTCTCCATCGCTCCTCCCGTCTAAGCGCCCTATTTCTCCACATCTTTGTTTGCAACACTTGTCTAGCGTCACCGAGAGGAAAAAGCCGGCGTTTGATTCATCTTAACAGTCTGTGAGTCACTGGGGAGAAAAAAAATAAATGGGTGAAACTTTAAAAAGCGCAGGCTTTGTTGCCAGAGAACAGAAGGCAGACAAAGTTTCATGGCGTGAAGTTGTGCCTCATTAGACGGAGTAGCTGCTCCATATTCAGGGTCTCTGTGGGGCAAACCCAACGAGTGGGCCAAACTCGGTTTGTTCCGCCACAGCAGGAGCCCCTCTGTTTGTGTGAGGGTGGGCGGGGTGGGCGAGGGCGCACGGTGGGGGGCCGGCGGGACCTTCCCAACGTGGGTCGCACCTCAGCGGATATACTGATATCCGTCATGAAGGGAGGCGTCCAGCGTCAGTGTCCCGCACCAGGAACCTTTGGGTTTAACACCAATGACTCAGTCATGTCTTCTGTCTCTATCTGAGATTTCACAACAACTTACAACCAACACAGCATTTTTCTTCATGTTGATTTTCCAAAAGCTCATTCGGGTTCTTGGGCCTTGTTGGGGATCCCTTGGCTGTTGACATCTCGTCTCGCTGTCTCGTCTTATTGCGTCCTCTGACTGCAAAGTGGCGCCGTTCAGCAGTCGATACAAGCAACGGATCACGTGACTCATGTGATCAACAAGGAGCGATCCTCAGCGATCCCCTGAATGAAGCAATTCATCAGTACAATCAGGTCTCGTTCACATCGTATTGACAGCGGATTAGTTTTAAATTGTTTTAATTGATGAGGCTCTGATTGTGGTCTGTGACCAGCACACGTCCAACAAGGCAAACATCCCGTAATTAATATGTGGTGCAGGGGGGAAATATGAACATGTGATTGGTCGCTTTGGTCAGCAGGCTCAGATTTGGGCTCCTGTTTGTGACATTAAAGGTCAGCGTCCTTTATTCTCATATCATTTCAAACCCACTGCAAGGCTCATGTAAAGATATTCTACATTCTTTAGTTCATTTTAAATATCAACCAGGTCATTCAGATATAACAACATGCACATGGAGAGAGATGTAGGGGCCAGTGTGTTTATGTTTCTAAGAGTAGCTCTGAACCCAGAAGCCTGAGTGTGAGAACACATCTCGGAGTCGTCCTCCTGAAAAAGATTAGAGGATTAGGAAACCATCTCAAAGTTGCTGTTTCATGTCTGTGTCCCAGATTCAGCCTGATATCGTTTGATTGCACCCAGAAAGCCATAAAGGGGACGGTGCTGTGGGCCGACGTAATGGGAGAGATTTGCACAGTGTCATTATTTTCCATCTTTGTAATCCGTAGTTACGGGCTGTATTTCAGTGATAACTAAATTGGCCTCTTTTCCCGCCGCCCGCTCATTAGTCTAATGATTGAAACGCTGTAGCGGTGTTTAGCGTCTGAAGACGCGGGTATTTGTTGGGCAGATGGACGCCCTCACCCCTGACCCCCCGCAGATGTCCCAAACGGAGGCAGAGCTCCCTCGCGAAGCAAGTGGAAAATCAGTAACGCAGCGGAACCGGCGCGTCAATGCGCGGGACAATTGGGGCGCTCGCTGCGCCGTGATTACAGCGGGAAAGAGGCCATGCGGGGACTCTCTGTGGACGCCTGTTTGACCGATGGCTCTCTGCTGAATGGAGCTCCGGGGCTCATACATGCATTCAGAGGTTAAGTGAGCCGTCAGGAACAAATGTTTGCATTTAGTGACAAAGGATAAGAGCGTCCAGCTGTGGACCCACGGACTGGCTCTTCCCTTTGGGTTGAATTCTTAAGCAGAATTGTGATTAGTTCGTATATCAGACTAGTTAACGCTCTCAATCCAGTCTAGTTAATAATGAACGGCATTGACACAAAATCATACGGCGTTGATCAGGAATCACATAGAAAAGTAAATAAATAAGCCCTCGTCAGGGACGGAATGTTACTCAGAACAAAGGTTCCCGTTGACATGCAGGTGGGGGAGCGGCAGGAATGTGTGGGGCAGGTGTAAATTTAAACTGTTAATGAGGCGCATCAGAAGGCATCAAAGGCGAGTCGCGCTGGGCCATTCTTCCGTTGCTCCATTGCTGGACAAAAGCCATCAGAGAGTTTCCCTCGCTAAGCGGTGCCCGGTGGGTCCGAGCAGCGGGGGTTATATTGTAGCCGCGGACCCCTGCGGACCCCTGCGGACCCCTGCAGACCCCTGCAGACCCCTGCAGACCCCTGCAGACTGCATCGGGCTAACCAGCCAAGTCCTGCTAGAAGAGACTCTAACGAGACAGATGAGGTGCTTCTGGGGCGCCTGGTCTCCTGCATCAACATCTCTGCTTCTGACTTTAACAAGTTAAATCCTGATATTGTGTCACAGTTAAAATCTGTCACCACATTCCTCCTTAACAACAATGACACAACTAAACTAAACAGATGAAACAGATGAAACAGAAAAGAATGTTTGTCTGCGGCCGCGGGGGGGCGGGGCTACGCGTGACCTGGATGCCTGGGCCCCCTGTGTCCAGCTATCATGCTATGCTAACATGCTAATAGGCTCCGGCATTGATTACTATTATACATATTATATAGTGGGACAGAGCGTGAGAGGACTGGTTATAGTGGGACACAGAGCAAGAGAGGACTGGTTATAGTGGGACACAGAGCGTGAGAGGACTGGTTATAGTGGGACAGAGCGTGAGAGGACTGGTTATAGTGGGACACAGAGCGTGAGAGGACTAGTTATAGTGGGACAGTGGGACAGAGCGTGAGAGGACTGGTTATAGTGGGGCACAGAGCGTGAGAGGACTGGTTATAGTGGGACACAGAGATTGAGGGGACTGGTTATAGTGGGACAGAGCGTGAGAGGACTGGTTATAGTGGGACAGAGCGTGAGAGGACTGGTTATAGTGGGACACAGAGCGTGAGAGGACTGGTTATAGTGGGACAGTGGGACAGAGCGTGAGAGGACTGGTTGTAGTGGGACAGAGCGTGAGAGGACTGGTTATAGTGGGACACAGAGCGTGAGAGGACTGGTTATAGTGGGACAGAGCGTGAGAGGACTGGTTATAGTGGGACACAGAGCGTGAGAGGACTAGTTATAGTGGGACAGTGGGACAGAGCGTGAGAGGACTGGTTATAGTGGGGCACAGAGCGTGAGAGGACTAGTTATAGTGGGACAGTGGGACAGAGCGTGAGAGGACTGGTTATAGTGGGGCACAGAGCGTGAGAGGACTGGTTATAGTGGGACACAGAGCGTGAGGGGACTGGTTATAGTGGGACACAGAGCGTGAGGGGACTGGTTATAGTGGGACACAGAGCGTGAGGGGACTGGTTATAGTGGGACAGAGCGTGAGAGGACTGGTTATAGTGGGACAGAGCGTGAGAGGACTGGTTATAGTGGGACACAGAGCGTGAGAGGACTGGTTATAGTGGGACAGTGGGACAGAGCGTGAGAGGACTGGTTATAGTGGGGCACAGAGCGTGAGAGGACTGGTTATAGTGGGACACAGAGCGTGAGGGGACTGGTTATAGTGGGACACAGAGCGTGAGGGGACTGGTTATAGTGGGACAGAGCGTGAGAGGACTGGTTATAGTGGGACACAGAGCGTGAGAGGACTGGTTATAGTGGGACAGTGGGACAGAGCGTGAGAGGACTGGTTGTAGTGGGACAGAGCGTGAGAGGACTGGTTATAGTGGGACACAGAGCGTGAGAGGACTGGTTATAGTGGGACAGAGCGTGAGAGGACTGGTTATAGTGGGACACAGAGCGTGAGAGGACTAGTTATAGTGGGACAGTGGGACAGAGCGTGAGAGGACTGGTTATAGTGGGGCACAGAGCGTGAGAGGACTAGTTATAGTGGGACAGTGGGACAGAGCGTGAGAGGACTGGTTATAGTGGGGCACAGAGCGTGAGAGGACTGGTTATAGTGGGACACAGAGCGTGAGGGGACTGGTTATAGTGGGACACAGAGCGTGAGGGGACTGGTTATAGTGGGACAGAGCGTGAGAGGACGGGTTATAGTGGGACAGAGCGTGAGAGGACTGGTTATAGTGGGACACAGAGCGTGAGAGGACTGGTTATAGTGGGACAGTGGGACAGAGCGTGAGAGGACTGGTTATAGTGGCACAGAGCGTGAGAGGACTGGTTATAGTGGGACACAGAGCGTGAGGGGACTGGTTATAGTGGGACACAGAGCGTGAGGGGACTGGTTATAGTGGGACAGAGCGTGAGAGGACTGGTTATAGTGGGACAGAGCGTGAGAGGACTGGTTATAGTGGGACACAGAGCGTGAGAGGACTGGTTATAGTGGGACAGTGGGACAGAGCGTGAGAGGACCGGTTGTAGTGGGACAGAGCGTGAGAGGACTGGTTATAGTGGGACACAGAGCGTGAGAGGACTGGTTATAGTGGGACAGAGCGTGAGAGGACTGGTTATAGTGGGACAGAGCGTGAGAGGACTGGTTATAGTGGGACAGAGCGTGAGAGGACTGGTTGTAGTGGGACAGAGCGTGAGAGGACTGGTTGTAGTGGGACACAGAGCGTGAGAGGACTGGTTGTAGTGGGACAATAAATAGTTGCTGGTGTTGTTCCACCGGCAGCATTGTTGATATTTAATGCCGTCTAGTTTGTGGTCTGTAATCTAATAGTGTCATCACATAATAGACCACATGACAGAGTGCAATCAATCTTTTCAACTACCTCTCTGCAAAAAAGTATCAGATTATTCTTCTATCTGCTGATTGGTATTTCATTCATTGCATGTAGTTATTTTCTCGTTGCGTGATGAATCCATCTTAAAGAGGAACAGTTCGCCTGAACCTCAGAGTCACACCGGCCTTCCAATCCGATGAAAAGCTCTCTGCCAAACCTGGAAGCACAGAACGTGCTCTGGTACGAGCTCAGAGACCAGTATTCCTCCCGAGGACACAGCGCACAGAGATACTAACTCGGCGGAACAATAGAATGTCTTTTCATCCGAATGAAATTCACATCATCTATCACTTCTGAACCAGAAATACAGAAAAGCCCCTTTTCATATTGGTGGGCCGACCTTTTCCACCTCCACTCAGTGTGAATTCACAAAGGCATGAAGCGGAGAACTTTTCCATCTTGTCTCTGGCTGTGGAAGCGAGCAGCGAGCGCTCACCAACACACGCAAACTGTCCTCAGGCGTCTGAATAACATATTTGAATGATGAAATCCAGCACGAGTCCCCGTGGCAGGCAGATTCCCTGGAAGCCTTGCATCGCACCAGACAGCACCGTGGAGGTGGGTTTAGGGAATCAGGTGGGCGTGTGCGCCCGTGCTGCTGGGGGCAAGATGTGTGCGTGTCTTTAAACAAGAAAGAAAGAGGCGGCTTATGCAAATGAGCTCGCGTGGCCAAGTCGGGGGACGGCGGCGGCCCGAGACGAGCGAGGCGCAGCGCACAACGGCCATCGGGGCCATTAGACAAGTCAACGGGCCCGATGCAGGGCGCCGCTGGGCCCCCCGCTGGGCCCGAGGGGGAGGAGCGCTGGGAGGAATTAGCAGCGGCGGCTGTGGCCCACTTCCAGCCTCGTGGAGACTTGATAGGTGACAGCGCGAGTGGAACAAACAAGGGAGGGCTGTCTCCTTCTCCCCTTCCTTCCCCGTCCTCTCCTGTCAGTCATTTCTCATCCGTAGGACGCCGCCTCCGAAGCATGGCCTACTTTCCTGCTCTCACGCACAATGGAAACCAGCTCAACTTATTTCTTTGCGAACGTCTGTCTCATTTTAATTAACATCCCAGTTGTGGCGATGGAACGGCGCCGTGTCTACATCTCACAGCGACGACGTCCCACATCCGCCTTCTGCGTGCGAGCGAGTGACTGAGCTCCATAATTTAACCGCATGCCCACAAGCTGCACACGGATTCCAACACGCGCCTCTCGGGTCTCACATGAGCCGCAGACACACGCACTCACACTGCTGTATTTTTAATTGTTGCTCATGTTCTCCTTCCCCTAAACATACAGCATCATGGAGCTTGTTGTCTGTCACACGGTGTATTTATAGCGTCGCTGTGCTGCGTTTGTGTGGATTCGTTTGGAAGTAATAACATTGACAACTGCTTGAGAGATGGAGAGGGACTCATTGTGAGAGCGTATCCGCTAACGAGCTGTGTTGTGCTCTGGGCGATGTGTGCGGTAGCTTCAAGCCGCAGTGTGTGTGTGTGTGTGTGTGTGTGTGTGTGTGTGTGTGTGTGTGTGTGTGTGCACGCCCACTTATTGGCAGCTGAAGGATCCTAACAGATTCTTTTTTCCAATTTGGAGATGCTACTCTCCCCTCCTCCCACATTCTTCCCTCTTGTTTCTTTTCCTCTCTTTTTATCCCTCCCTTCTCTCCCTATTTCCTTTCCTCACACGCTATTATTTCCTCTCCTTTCTTTTCTTTTATCTCCCTTTGCTCCTCTCCTTTCTTCCCCCTCACCTCCTATGTCCACTCACCCCCTAACCCCACATCTCACCTCCACTCGTCTCTCCTCATTCATCCTCTTTCTACTTGCCCATCTGTCATCTCTTCCAGTCTCCTCTCCTCAGCTCCTACGGTCCTTCTTCCTTTGTGTCCTCTTCCCTTACATCCTTCTCTCTTGTCTTGTCTCTAATCTTTTCCAATTTCCTCTCAGGTTCGCTCTTTCTACCTAAAGTTCTATCTGCCTCTCATCTCCTCTCATCCTGTCTCCCCCCTTATCTTGTTTCTACTCTCCCCTTCTCATATCCTCTCCTCTCTCCCTTTTTCTCACCTCCTTTTCTCCTCTCCTCCACGGTTTTCCAGGTTTGTCCTCTCACAGCCCAAACTCTCTTGGTGCTGCTGTTTGGAGTGTGATGCATTATCCATCTCCATTCCACTCTGTTCACTTCACCTCAATGGCTGCAACTTACCAAGATACGCTCGCACACGCATGCACGCACACACACACGCATACACACACGCATACACACATACACGCATGCACACATACAAGCACGCACACGTGCACACATATACGCACGCGGACACACGCACGCGGCTCTGCGATCCCATTCGCTTTAATATTTCAGCGGCGCGCGTCCGCCAGCCGCCTTGTCACCGCCTGCTCCCCGGGGACACAGATCCTGGATCAGGCCGGCGTGTCTTCGGGGGGCAGTCAGCTGACCTGGAAGCTTTGCTTGCACTGTGCCCAGCGTTACCAAGAGTCGCCCCCCCTCCCTCAATGACAGCTTCTTAAGGGAAGAGGGGAAGAAGGGATGGAAGGAGCGAAGGGCGGAAGGCTGCAGAGGCCGTGGGTGGAAGAGAGGGAATGAAAATAAGATGAGCTGAGGCGAGTGAGATGCAGAGAGCTGGTGTGGGTGGGCTGCAGGGGGCTGATTAGGCCCTTGGTGCTCAGTGGCTGACCCTTGCGGACGGGCACACGCTCACAAACACATTGCATGCGCACACACATTGCTTGGCACTTCATAAGTCATTCATCATTACAAAGGCTTCAGAAGTGAGGACCGTGTGCCGCGTTTAGGCATTCTGTTAGAAATCCTCCGCTCTGCTTTGAGGTGGAATATTTCCCTTTTGTTCTGAAATTCATGCCTGTGATCAAGTAGCTGGAGAGGTGTGCGGCGCGATGGAGCCGTGTGTGTGATTCATCTGCCCGTCATGTGTCCGTCCATGTGTGTGCAGAGGTCTCTGAAGGGGACGGAGGACGGGGCTCTGGGAGGTGCTCACCTGAGGCATAAAACCCCTCATCATGTCCTTTGTACCGGGTCTGCACAGCGCTCTGACAGGACTTCTGATGGCTTCACCGAGGTCTGACCACTCGTTAGCCATGTGGCTAACAGCGAGGACACACACACACACACACAGACACACAAAGGCATGAGCTCCGCCCTGCGAGTTATAACTCATGGATGATCACTAAATGGAAACATTAGTCCACAACGATACAGTCAGAGGAGGTGAATCTTTTATGGCTCCCATGTCCCTCGTCCCCACAAACAATCCTGTGAACAACACTACCGACGCACACACACACACACACACACACACACACATGCCTGCCACTCGTTGGAGCTCACAGGTCACCCTCCTGTGAATAAACCCGAGGAGGACGCATCGAGGCATAAACAACTGCTCAACGCCTCCTTCCTCCGACCCTCATCAAACATTGAAGCACAGGAGGCCGTGTGTGCAACACCTGCGCGCACCAGCGCACACAAAGACACACAACCACGGCGCCCCGATAAGGATGCATGAAACATTGACACAAATATATCCCCATTGTCTTGCTATGAAATATTCAGGTTCTTGTTGAGACTGATACACGCTGTCGTCCTCTATTCACATGGACTGAACACGCTCTTCATGCAGAAGCTTTTTGTCGTCTGCCAACGACTCGTTCTTCCGTTAGTTGCCTTATCTGGAAGCTTTGACCTACTTCAGAGAACCAGAGATGTCCACTGTCATTCACGCACTCCCAGGAGGTTATTTTTCACAAACGCCATAAACATTGCACGGCTGTGGACCATTCAAATGTGAAAACGAACAGTGCTGCTCCACCTCTGCTTGAGCTGAATGTCCTGCTGACATTCACACAGACACACAGAACCACCCGATGGGAAAGTCAATAGTTCTGCAGGTCTGGTCATAAATTAAAAACAGTGGAGGGAGGGAAGTTTAAAACCGATGGTGGCAGAGTTCATTTATTCTTTTACTAAATAGGTTTGTCAACGACTATTTCTTACCCCAAGACAACATCTGTCGACCAAATAATCAACATGCAATACTGTTGTTGAAGAAAGACAAGGATAAAATGTGGCAAGATAATTTAAATATTCATCTTAAACTAAAGTTAAAAATGACAACAACCAGAAATAACCTAATATCTTTGGCAAAACGAGACTTTTAAACGTCAGTCAGTCTACGCTGTGAAAAAAGATCTTAATTTTACTGAAAATAACTAACTTTTTACAGTAGTTTCTTTATTTGTACAATACTCTAAAAATAAAGATATCATCTGTAAATGAACAGTCCCACTGCAGATTTAACAATTATGCTAATAATGACAAGTTACATTTTCTTTCTCATTTTTCTACAGAAAAAATACTGTAATCATTCTATCTAGTATTTTACTGTTTCTTAAATTACATTCAAATCATGTAAAATAACGATGATTATCTCATTACATAAAGGTTTATGTCCATACTAACAATATAGCAATTTTCGTTGTAGTTTTAAGGTAAATCATGTTAGTTTTATATTATTGTGTATTAATGTGAAATGTGCTGGTTGACAGCGACGTCGGCCGTTTGTTGTTTGTTTCCCTTGAGTGTCTTTCAAAAAATGTGGGTGGTTCTCTTGTCGTCCTCCAGCCCAAGCTAATCTACCTGTGTTGGTAATGTACTTTAAATAGTAATAACTTGCTCAATTTCCAACCGATCCTAAAAGGTTTGGTTTGCTATAAACGTCAGAGATGTAGTTGTCAGTAGTAGTTTATGCTTCTGTCACGGTTACTGGTACCGGAGTACAGGAGAACCCAAACGCAAGAGTAGTTCCGCGGAGAACGTCATTTACCAGCCCCTGGAAAACAGCTGGGGCATTAGTGAGCCCAAATGGCATGAGCAAATATTCATAATGTCCACTGGGAGTGTTGAAGGCCGTCTTCCACTCATCCCCCTCTCTGATCCTGACCAAATGGTTACGTAGATCCAGTTTAGAAAATACAGTTGCCCCTTGTAGCAACTCAAAAGCAGATGAGATGAGCGGAAGTGGGTACTTGTTTTTGATGGTGATGTTATTGAGTCCTCTGTAATCAATACAGGGTCACAGGGATCCGTCCTTCTTGCTCACAAAAAGGAACCCAGCGCCGGCCGGGGATGAACGACGGTCTAATGAGGCCGGAAGCCAAGGAGTCGCTGATGTACTTCTCCATAGTCTCAGGGGCCGACAGAGAGAATAGTCGCCCTCTTGGGGGCGAGGTGCCCGGATGGAGGTCTATAGCACAATCGTACGGGCGGTGAGGTGGTAGTGAGGTGGCCCGAGCCTTGTTGAACACCTCCCTCACGTCGTGGTAATGCTCGGGTGCGCCAGTGACATCTGGGGACTCAGGAGACACGGAGCGGCTAATGGCAGATGCAGGCGTCGATACGACGTAAAGACGCAGACGCATGCTAGGCATGGGTCAACGCACGCAAGGACACGTAGACGCAAGGGGCTCTTGCGTCTACGTGTCCTTGCGTCTCTCTGAAGACGCAGAAGCATAAACTGGGCTTGACGGCTTAACAAATAAGGCTGAAAACCTCTCTGATCAGGATAGAACGACCACATCGTGGCCCTGACATCTCCGGTGAGTGTGTGGTTTTAATTTTTTCACGTGGGAAGTTGCTGAAGGTTCAGCCCTGACTGCTCTATGAAATAGAATATTTAAAATATTCATAATATATGACACTTAAAATGAAGCAGTACTTAATCTGTAAATTAATTGACTGAGATGAGTTCAAAATGCATAAAAAACTAGCCAGCAAATCGCATGGAATCCCCCAAAAAATCAATTAAAAAAGACGTAACGGTTGAGACCGCGGATAATTTATTCTGTGGAAGACATCACTGTCCATCCAGATTGAGACATTTCTCTCAAAAGTCTTCCACGTTTGTATAACAGTTCACGGTGAACCGCAAATATGGCCAAAAAGTTTCACTGTTTCGTCTTTTCAATTCAAGATTAGAAAGGATTCCCTTCATCCTTTCTGCAGTATCCAAGGCATGTTTTATTTTCCCCCGACATGAATGCCTTTTGTTCGCCCACACGTAGGTACAACCTTGGATGGAAACTGTTCCAAATTGCCTGTAAATTGAGGGTTTGAGTGTAAACTCACCTATCTGAAGCCTGCGAGCCTCTGCGAGGTGAATTCTATCTGAAATGAAGAAAAAGCATCTGTAGGAAAGAGTTAGGAAAAATAATCCCAAGTCTTTCAGCAAACGCTGATAAATGATCAGCAGGAACATGAAGTCCACGCCGTTAGTGGTCCGGCTTTATCCGTCATTGAGCTGAAACTTGAGAGATGTTTGCATTATTTAGGGGGCGCGGGGCTGCACCCTCTCAGTTGATTTGTCGACTGATTGTTTTGCTCGTTTTTTGTTCAATTGTTGTTCTTTAGGCTTTTTCTAATACTGAATGTATTATTTTAGGAAACCCATAAATATCTCTCGTAAAATCAAGATTTTTAGTGATGCTTTTGTGCGATTTCTTTCTTATTTTGTCTTGTGAAGAAATTGAGTTCCAGGAACTGTTGATTAGATCATTGATTAGCTGTCAAATTCGTATGAGTGTTGTGTTGTTGTGGTCCGGCCCAAGTTCGGCTCCCGTAGTCAAGTTGTATCGAGACACTTGAGAAAATAACTACAAAATAGTGCTGTGAAGAATAATTGGGTGGAGAATCGAGAGAGTGAGTGACACACACGCGAACCCCCTAACACACACACACACACACACACACACACACACACAGACACACACACACAACTTAAATCATCATTGGAAAATCATTAGAAATCTGGCCGCGCTGAGGGGCACAGATTGAGGGACAAACCCCATTCAAGTACACACAAAGACAGGCGTGCACACACACACTAACACACTCACAGAGAGGCAGCCGAGTGGAAGGGAACATGGGCGGTTCCATCCACACACACACACACACACACACACACAAGAACAGCTCGAACCTCACAAACAACCCTCCATACAAACCCGTCCGCCCACCTCCGTCGACATTTATTGCGCCTTCTGTGTGAATGTATTTCAGTTTCATTCACATGTCAGCCATTGTGTGTGTGTGTGTGTGTGTGTGTGTGTGTGTGTGTGTGTGTGTGTGTGTGTGTGCCGCTGTGAATGAGAGCCCCATTAGTGATTCATTTGTGTGTAGTTAACCATTGTGGAGAGAAGGTAACATTTTATTTGTCTGAACCCAACCCTGACCATATGGTGATACCTTGCTCGCTCCTCCTCCTCCTCCTCCTCCTCCTCTCTGCGTTCCTCCTCTTCCTCCTCCTCCTCTCTGCGTTCCTCCTCTTCCTCCTCCTCCTCCTCCTCTCTGTGTTCCTTCTCTTCCTCCTCCTCCTCCTCCTCCTCCTCCTCTGGTTCCCCTTGTGGACTGAAGTCAACTCGTTGCTCCCTTCCTGTCCCTCCCCCACAGCTCATTTGTTCTCCCCTCTCATGTGCACTTTCTGCTAAGAAGTTGCCTTCTTCCTTTAGCTGACGTTTCGGACGTCAGCTTGTGTGCGTGTGTGTCTGCGTGTGTGCGTGTGTGTCTGCGTGTGTGTGTGTGCGTGTGTGTCTGCGTGTGTGTGTGTGTGTTCTAGGTCGATGGGGACAGGCATCCTTGGCTGTCAGCTGCTATCAGCCCTCACGTGTGCCAGTAATGTTGTGTATTGTCCGAACACATCACTAGAGGAGCATCTGAGACGTCCATTAAAGTTCAAAGCAATTTATCACTATCACCCTCCTCCTCCTCAACATCTCCCATCATCCCTCAACCCCTCCTCCTCCCCCCCGTGCTGTCACCATCCTCCTTCTTCTCTCCTCCGTCCAGCCTCACTTCTCTGTCTCCATCCATCACATCCATCTGCTCCCCCTGTTTTGCTTGAATTAAAATTCAAACAGGATTAATGGGTGGGACTTACATTTTCCTGAGAGGGTTGGGGGATGAAGCAGGTTTTTCCAGGTGCACGGTGTAAATATAATACGGAGATACAGGACATTGTGTAGCCTCGGCCTCCTGCTCTGTCTTGTGTGTCTGTCTGTCAGCCTGTCTGTCACACTTGCTGTTGCACGATGCCCTTGACATCTTGAGTGTGATTTGTGACACGCTGAAGCTCCTGCAGGCTTTGAGTGCACATGCGTCTGAGGGGGGCGTGTGGGGGGGGCGTCCCGGTGTGTGTGTGTGTGGGGCGGGGGGGGGGGGGGGGGGGGGCGTCCCGGCGTGTGTGTGTGTGGGGGGGGCGGGGGGGCGTCCCGGCGTCCCGGCGTGTGTGTGTGTGGGGGGGGGGGGGGGGGGCGTCCCGGCGTGTGGTAACTTTGGACGGCAATTTGAAATATTAAACCGGCCTTAACGACTGACAGCCCTCCAACACGCATGCACGGCTCCGCTTGCAAACACACGCCCACACGTGTTCAAGCCTTGACAGTAAGTAGCTTTGCTCAGCACACACTCCCATGTGTGTGTGTGTGTGTGTGTGTGTGTGTGTGTGTGTGTGTGTATGTGTGCGCGACACAAGGTTGGATTTGGACTTGTTTTTAATCAGTGGGATTTTGCAAATGGCCTCAGGCTTCTCCAAGGGACTAATTAGTGATGTGACTCCGGCATAATAAATAAACACACACACACACAAGCCGAGCAGCAACGCAGCATCATAACGCACACACATGAACAGTAAACGCACACAGAAGAGAGGAGTTAGAGGACAGTCAGGAATGAACCGATCAGATGGAGAAAGTGTGCATGTGCTGATCCACAGTATTTCCCCTAATGTCTTCCATTTCTCTCTTTGTCGCCTTTCTAGTTTGTTTTTATCAAGTTTTCACATGTGTATCGCTCCCTCTGTCTCACACAGACACACACACACACACACACACACACACACAAACACACACACACGCAGAAATTCAGCTCTTTAATGTGTTGACAGCCTGCGCCCGAGTGAGAGCAGAAGGTTGACGGCCTAAGAGAATTCCTCAGGCTTTTCCACATTGCACCTTAATGCGCACACACACACACACACACACACACATTCTGGCTGTGTAAACCAGAGAGATTAGCAGCTCATTACCATACCACAGGGGGGCTACACACTGGGGAGTGTGTGTGTTTGTGTGTATATGTGAGTGTGTTGTGTGTGATTGCCAGCCCACCTCAGAGCCTTGTCTTCTGGTCATAACAACAACTGTTCCATAATGTGTGTGTGTGTGTGTGTGTGTGTGTGTGTGTGTGTGTGTGTGTGTGTGTGTGTGTGTGTGTGTGTGCGCGTAGGAGAATGAAAGTGTCTTTAATCAGGAGGAATAAAACAGAGGCCACAGAGAATTACTGAATATGTTTTCATCGCCAGACAATTATCAGATTAAACAAATCCAACTCGTTAAGCAGCTAATCCGTCCATCCAATCAGCAGGGAGGACGGAGGCAGCAACACCTGCTCCCAGCGGTGACCTCCGACAGATGTGGAGATGATCCACTTCCCAAATCCGAGGGAGGATTGTTTCATCCTTTTGAAGTCTGGTGTTTGGCATAAAAAAGGGGAACGTGACCCAGTTTACAAAGTCTACATTTCCTGCTTATTTGGGGGAGTTGATGAGGCTTTACACACCTGCCAAGCAAAGAAATGCAGAACAGGTGAAATGCAGCCACAGTTCGGCTTTATTTATCTGTTGGTCCGGTGCAGGATGTTGAACCAGCAAACCATCTAAACAATGCCAGCGGCTCTGTGAGTCCTTTGGGCTAAATAATGACAATGCTGGCAAGCCATGTTAGCAGATATTGGTCAATAAAGAGTCAGCGTATCGCCAAGTCCTCCTGAAGAGAGAACATCTGGATTCAAATGTAAAGATAGAAGTTGAGATTTTATTCTGGTCCAAAGTGGTGGAGCCGTTCTGTCGGTTGGTTCAACCACTTGATCCCGGCGTGGACTCCATGTGCCCAGTGGTTATATAAGGTGTAGGTACTCATTTCAAAAGTAGATGAGGATTTTAAATGGGTTTAAATGAAATAGACTAATATTGTCCTTCCACTTCCCTGGGCTTGTTAGCTCCCTGTTAGCTAACGTGTGTGATACACAGTACAGATGTTCATCGACGACAGAACTGAAGTGTTCTGAATCAGAAACGTAAACTCACTTCTACAACTGCGCCTGCGTCCTTTCGCACAGAAACTCGTTTTGATTCATGGTTCTCAAAGAACAACAGGTGGAATAACGCGTGTTCTTTATTGTCGACGACGACTTAGAGAATGTCGTCTTTGTGTGTGGAAGTCGGTTTGTTTGTTTACTGAATCGAGGGCCGTCCTCATAGTCCGCCAATGACCGGCTTGTAGAAGTGCTCATTTTTACGTACTTCTTCTGACAAAAGCTCTTCAATCTGAGAAATGTGAGAAAGGAAAGGATGTGCTCAGCAGACCAATCACAGCTGTGTGAGGCTTGCATAGTTTTTGACACTAGTCTAGAAAAATTGGTCGAAGCAGCAAGAAGGGGTAAAAAAGCACGCAAGGGGCTTTTGCGTGTCCTTGCGTCTCTGTGAAAACGCACGAGCATAAACTAGGCCTAATTTGTGATTCCCACCTACAATATAATACAATCTGTTTTGACAACAAATTCCTGCAGATCGACCCGCACAAACTAGCGTCATCATATATGCTCTGCTAACAGTACAGCACAGTACAGTGAGGTAGCTCAAATTGTTAGCATGGTGCGCAGCCTCCGACGTACACAAACCCTCCTCCGACTCACACAAACCCTCCTCCGACGCACACAAACCCTCCTCCGACGCACACAAACCCTCCTCCGACTCACACAAACCCTCCTCCGACTCACACAAACCCTCCTCCGACGCACACAAACCCTCCTCCGACTCACACAAACCCTCCTCCGACGCACACAAACCCTCCTCCGACGCACACAAACCCTCCTCCGACTCACACAAACCCTCCTCCGACTCACACAAACCCTCCTCCGACGCACACAAACCCTCCTCCGACGCACACAAACCCTCTTCCGACTCACACAAACCCTCCTCCGACTCACACAAACCCTCCTCCGACTCACACAAACCCTCCTCCGACGCACACAAACCCTCCTCCGACGCACACAAACCCTCCTCCGACTCACACAAACCCTCCTCCGACTCACACAAACCCTTCTCCGACTCACACAAACCCTCCTCCGACGCACACAAACCCTCCTCCGACGCTTCATCAGCACAAAAAGTTACATGACCTTGTGAGCTGGTCAAACCAAACAGACCACACATGTATTATTCTGATGCACCGCATAACAGAATCTGATCAGGGTCTTCAGCGTCTACTTCCTTCCTGCGGTCATTTTACTGGGTCCCCCCCCGTTTCCTGTGCATTAGTAAGACATCAGAGGACAAAACAGATTCTTGACTCATGTTTCTGGCTGCAGGAGACGGCAGGTAGTGTTCACAGCAGCAGCAAACACATCCAGAGGCGAATCTACTTTAACGCTGACAGTCGGCAACTTTCTGCTTCTTATGAGAGAGGAAAGTGCAAAGCCTTGATCGGGATAAAGGCCGAGATTTAGACTGTTATAATGATCATAGTCAAGGCACGGAAAGCGAGTAAGTAAAATATGAGAGTGTGTGCGTGTTTGTGTGCGTGTGCGCAAGCACTTCACTCACTCACTCATTCATACATGCACACTCACAACACACGCACACCTCTTCACAATCAGAAATCAACGCCTGGCTGCAGAAAGAAAAGAGAATTCATTAAACTCAGCCACCCACGCTGGGCCACAGAATAGACTGAGGGGTGGCGAGGAAAGGAAGGCGTGGAGGAGGATGACGATGAGAGGGAGACAAGATGGTGAGGAAGAGGAAGTGAAAGGGAGACGGAGGAGGGAAGGGTAGAAGGAGAGAGGAGACATCGTCCTCTTGGCACGAGCCCATCAAATGTAGTGAATAGGACAGGGAGGGTGAAGAACTAACAGAACGTTAGAGGAGACAGGAGGGAAAGACTTGTGGTGAGCGAGGTGTCAGATAAGAGTTAGTCTGAGACAGCACCCACACGAGATCTTCATCCCCATGAGATCTTCATCCACTTGAGATCTTCACCCACACGAGATCTTCATCCCCATGAGATCTTCATCCACTTGAGATCTTCACCCACACAAGATCTTCATTCCCATGAGATCTTTATCTACATGAGATCTTCACCCACACAAGATCTTCATCCCCATGAGATGATCATCCACACGAGATCTTTATCCACATGAGATCTTCATCCACACGAGATCTTCATCCCCATGAGATCTTTATCTACATGAGATCTTCATCCACACAAGATCTTCATCCCCATGAGATCTTTTTCCACATGAGATCTTCGTCCCCGTGAGATCTTTATCTACATGAGATCTTCGTCCCCATGAGATCTTCATCCCCATGAGATCTTTATCCCCATGAGATCTTCACCCACACAAGATCTTCATCCCCATGAGATCTTTATCCACATGAGATCTTCATCCACTTGAGATGATCATCCACACGAGATCTTGATCCACATGAGATCTTTCATCCCCGTGAGATCTTTATCTACATGAGATCTTCACCCACACAAGATCTTCACCCACATGAGATCTTCATCCACTTGAGATCTTCATCCACACGAGATCTTCATCCCCATGAGATCTTCATCCCCATGAGATCTTTATCCCCATGAGATCTTCATCTCCAGGAGATCTTTATCCCCATGAGATCTTCACCCACACAAGATCTTCATCCCAATGAGATCTTCACCCACACGAGATCTTCATCCCCATGAGATCTTTATCTACATGAGATCTTCACCCACACGAGATCTTCATCCCAATGAGATCTTCATCCACACAAGATCTTCATCCCCATGAGATCTTTATCCACATGAGATCTTCATCCACACAAGATCTTCATCCCCATGAGATCTTTATCTACATGAGATCTTCATCCACACAAGATCTTCATCCACACAAGATCTTCATCCACACAAGATCTTCATCCCTATGAAATCTTTATCTACATGAGATCTTCATCCATACAAGATCTTCATCCCCATGAGATCTTTATCTACATGAGATCTTCATCCACACAAGATCTTCATCCCCATGAGATCTTTTTCCACATGAGATCTTCGTCCCCATGAGATCTGTATCTACATGAGATCTTTATCCCAATGAATCCCAATGAGTAATTATAATAAGTCAAATGCAGAGTTTAGAGACAACAACGCAGCCGCGGCTGTTGGTTTTCTTCCTGGAAGCGGTCACATGATCGGAGTGTGACGATTAAGGGAAGGACGCGTTACGACTGCTCACAACCAATCGGGTGGCCATGCGGATCCGTCTTCAACCGTCCGCAATCCGTGAGCCCTTCAAACGGATCCGTCCTCGGGAGCGTTTCCGTGTGGACGTGGAGCAAAACACATACGTTTTAAAGTGGAAAGAGGCAATGACGTCGCCTGACATGGTAGCGCACACAAAGGCAATGAGAGTTCTGTGGGTGTTCACACTGTCCCGAGACACGATTGACACGTGGTGGCGTGTTGGCCGCGCCGTCACCTTTCCCCAAAGCTGACTGACAGCCAATCAGATAATGTGCTCCTCGTCACCGACGTGTCAACCTTTCCCTCTCTGTCCTCATCCCGGCCTAATCCGCTAATCTGTTTAACTAGAGCTGCTTCTGAAGTGGACAAAAGCCTAATCTAATTCCTATTTAGCACTAATTAAGAGATTTCTGACCTTCCACCTTATTATGATAACCATCAGGCTTTAGGAAACCGTCCAACAGACGAGCCGCTGGAGACTCTGTGTGCGACAGCAGCGCTCAGATAACATGTAGAGACACTGGAGGAAGAAATGAGAGGTTTCTCCATCTGCCTCAGAGACACACACGCGCACACGCGCGCACACACACACACACACACACACACACACAATCCACCTTAAGCCTTTTACTGTCCAGAATGTCAGCAGCCATCTACAGCACCGCCGCCTGTCACACACAGGGAGAGAGAGAACGTGTGAGTGTGGGTGTGTGTGAAGTGTGTATGTGAGAAAGAAAAAGCAACAGAGGGAGAGACAATGTGAGGGACGAAGGGAGGGGTGTCCTTGAGAGAGGACAGAGGTGTTCAGCTGGATCTAATGAGACGGAGGAAACAACTGGAGCACACGCACACACACACGCACACGCACACGCACACACACGCACACACGCACACTGTTGCATCGATAACATTCCTCCCGAGGAAGCAAAAAAAACAATTCTGGGATAAATTCACATGAATCCAAAATCCGCCTGACTAAATCCGTTTGTCCCGTCCGACCCTCCACAGGCCTTTTATTTTGGCGGTAGAGGACGGGCGAGAGCGGGTCGGGCCTCCACATCATTATCATCGGCCCCCTCCGATGCGCCAGCACAAGATGAAAGGAAAAGCCTCTCATCTTCTCCCGTCACTGAGGCAGCGCAGAGCGGCGCTCTAACGGGCATCTTGGTCCTGCGATAATCCTCCCATTGATCCACTTCACAGGGTTCGGTCTGCGCCGAGGCTTCTGGGTGGAGGGTTAAAGATGCCGAGGAATGTCAGTTTGAGCACAATTGATGAAGCCACGTGTTGGCCGAGCCGCACTTTACAGCGCCCCTTTCTTTGGCTTTCTCGCGACTTGTTTTCAAGGTCGTTGCTTGTGTGAGCAGCGTTAATGTTTCATGAGGTCTGCTGGCATCGGCATGGATTCCACCCGGATCATCATTTAGGCTTTTGTAAAGGAGGCAAAAATAGGTTCCGCATTTAGCACAAGCAATTAAAAAGCACATCCGCTGCAACATGTAGGCTTGGTACGAGGGGGAAATTAATTCACCTTGTTTTCAACTTCCTTCCTTCCCTTTGAAGTCCAGAAAGGGGGGTTGTGGGTGTAGTGGGGGGGGGGACTGGATGGGAGAAGGAGACGGTGGAGGGTGAGGAAGAAGAGAGGGAACAATAGACCAGTGAGCCATTACCTCAGCGCCCGCTGGCCTCCCCCTTCTCAACATGTCCATCTACTGCTGGCCTCCCCCTTCTCAACATGTCCATCTACTGCTGGCCTCCCCCTTCTCAACATCTCCATCTACTGCTGGCCTCCCCCTTCTCAACATCTCCATCTACTGCTGGCCTCCCCCTTCTCAACATCTCCATCTACTGCTGGTCTCCCCCATTCTCAACATCTCCATCTACTGCTGGTCTCCCCCTTCTCAACATCTCCATCTACTGCTGGTCTCCCCCATTCTCAACATGTCCATATACTGCTGGTCTCCCCCATTCTCAACATCTCCATCTACTGCTGGCCTCCCCCTTCTCAACATCTCCATCTACTGCTTGCCTCCCCCTTCTCAACATCTCCATCTACTGCTGGTCTCCCCCTTCTCAACATGTCCATCTACTGCTGGCCTCCCCCTTCTCAACATCTCCATCTACTGCTGGCCTCCCCCTTCTCAACATCTCCATCTACTGCTGGCCTCCCCCTTCTCAACATCTCCATCTACTGGCGGCCCGACGATCCGGATGGTTTTGCCGAATGTAAAATCTGTTGATGTCTGTTGTTGGGATTTGGGACTAATTATTGCATGTCAGAGGTCCCCTATGCTAAGCTAAGCTAACCCGGTGCTGGCTGTAGCATCGATGTTCACTTTGAAAGGAAATTAGAATTTCCTGAAAAGAACGGTTGTGCTGAAAATATACAATATCAAATTCAATTTTGAAAGGTTTGGGTCAAATTGAGGCCGGCGCCAACCGGCGCGTGAGGAAATAAAGGCGGAACGTTGTTCAGGTGGTGGAGTCATTCGGTCAGCGTGCAGGACGCCATTTGTTTTTCCCACAGCCACCTGTGAACGTGTTGGATTAATGTGTGTTGGAGACTAATCGTATGTGTGCTTTGCCTCATAAACACACACGCACACACACACCTACCCACACGCCTCCGCCTAAACCACACAATTTCTCCGAGCTTGGCAAAATGCATTGATAAGCAAGTGTGCGCATGAACACACACACACACACACTGCAGTGTGAAATTGGGTCAGCGGTGGAGAGTGGGCTTTAATGCCGAGCACATACGCTCTCTAAAACCCATCTGCATATTCATGTGGGTGGCATCAGAATGACACACGCACAGATACGTGCACGCACGCGGATAAGTACACGGGTGTACACGGAGGCCTAAACTTATCCGTCCCACACGCGCCCACATGCACAGATACATGCAAATGCACAAACAGACAACAAAGCACAAAGAAAACCCTGAATCTCACGTATAACTGTCGAGGAGCCACGGGGGGCGGGTACGTTCTACTCATTCCAATTCTGCGGCTAAAAATGAGCTTCTTCCTCTCGCGGCTGTACCTTGTCAATCATTTCTCTCATTTCTCCCTGTCTTCCTCCCTCCCCCCTCACACAAAGGTGCGTGTCCGCGCTCTCTCAGCAGCGCCCATATTACACAACTCCTGAGCGAGGCGACAAACATCGACAAACCCTCGAGGAGTGATGAAGTGTCCAGGTGACAACATGGACATCAAAAGAATCACCAAGAAGTATTCTCGCTGAGTCTGGAGGACAGTTGGAGGAAGAAGCAGACTGGAATGAAGGTGGAGATGACGGGTGGAGGAATGGAAGTAAAGCGGGAGGAGGGAGACGGGGAACAACATTTTTCTCTGACAAAGCATTTTCCTGCTTATTTGCAGAAGGAGGGAGGAGAGGGGGCCCAAGCTGGAACGTGAGAAACCGAAAGGATGTAACAAAGGATTCAGAGCTAGTAAGCAGAGAGCTGGAAGGCCGCGAGGGGCCGGGCGAGGGGGGGAGGAGGGGGGGGGGGGGAGAAGGCGAGGGGGGGAGGGGGGGGGGAGGAGAAGGCGAGGGGGGGGGGGTCTTTTGAAGAAAGAGATGGTAGGCAAAGGAGAAGGGAGGAGACAGAGAAATGAGACACAGAGAGAGAAGGGGCGAGTGTGTATGTGTGCGCGTGTGTGTGTGTGTGTGTGTGTGTGTGTGTGTGTGTGTGTGTGTGTGTGTGTGTGTGTGTGTGTGTGTGAGTGTGTGTGTGTCTCATGTGTTTGGGGACCTACACCGTCAGGCCTGAGCATGTGATTTATTTCAGAATACTAATGTCTCTTTGATGTCCTCTGTTTAAAAGGAGGATCGGGGGCACGAACGCGCACAAACGCGCACGAATGCATGAAGGTCTCTGCATACAAGGGAGCACACGGCCGCACACCTGCAGCACACACGCCTACATTAATGTTGTTGTGTCCCCTTGACTGACTGCTGAGCAGGATTCATTTATGCACACACACACACACACACTCACACACACTTCGGGGCGTCTAATCTACTTTAACTATCTTCAAATCCACAGAGATCCAATTACAAAGATAGAGGGATATTTGTTTTCTCTGCGCATCCTAAAAGACTAATTAAATTTTCATGTAAAGATGAAATTATTTGATACAACACAAACGTCTTTTCATTTTCATAATCGTAATGTAATATATCTTAATTGGGGATCCTGTTTCTGTCTACCTCAGCTGTCTTTCCAGGCCTATTATCCTGCACAGCCATTAAATCCACATGCACACATTCACACACACTTACCTTGCTTCCTTGTATCATTTCACCATAATTTGAACGCAGGGTCGTGTGTACTACAAAGTATCCCAGAATGCACCAGGCAGAAAGCCTGGCACACTCTTGGCATTCTTTCAATCAGCTTTGTTTACCACATAATTCCATACGTGTTGTGTCTTCAATACTAATATTCTATATATTCTAAATTAAAAAGAAAAAACCTTGAATGAGAATGTGTTCAAACCTTTGTCTGGTGCTGTACATGATACTGCAAGTTTCACTGAACAGGATGACCAGTCCACAGCCGTGCAGCCTCTGCTAGGCCTTACAAAGCAAGGGGCAGCAGGGCAGAGTCAGGGGACGTCAAAGCCCTTAAAGTGCATCCTTTGGGGATTATGTCTGTGCACGAAATTTACTTGTATGTCTTTTAACGCGAGTTTGGAAGTTCGATTACCGGCTCGTCCGCATGGTGAAGTGTCCTTGAACGAGACACTGGAGCCCAAGCGGCTCCCTTGCAACTTTACACCTGCCCACTGCTCTTTTGGAGGGTTAAAATAAGAGGTATATTTGTGTGGTATGCCAATATTTATATATCGCCACGGTTTGGGTTCTTTTCCTGTTTTATTTTGTAGTTTCTTGCCTCTTGTGTCCCTGGGTAACTTCACTTCCTGCCTTGTCCTGTCGTCCCCTGTGATTGTCTGCTGTGTCTGATCGTTTCCACCTGTGTCCAATCACCTGCACCCCCAGTGCATCTAAGCCGTGTGTGTCTGTTGTCATTGGTCGCGTCATTGTTAATCGTCAGAGCGTTTCTGGTCCATGTCTGTGTTTCTGCCCCTCGGCCTTTTTTGCTTTTGAACATTTGGACTATTAAAGTCTTCTTTTGTTTCTCGAAGTCTGCGTTTTGAGTCCTGCGTTCCCTGGAACCCCGTGACACACATGACACATTTGCCATTTTGGTTTTGGCATCTTGCTGCAGAGCGACACTTAAAACTAATCAGCTTGTAAGAAAGCGCTCTTCCCTCCTACTGCCGGCCTTGTTAACGCTGTTGTGTGTTCACTTTTGTACATCACGTTTTGAAAGTTAGTGACCTCACGGTGGATTTTCAGGCAAACTGAGTTGTCTCCTCTGATTTCAGCCCCTCGTTTGTGACATTTCCCTCAATGAACCCCGGCTGCTATATTCATTTACAGTACAATCTGTACAATTGGTTGCTTGTCAAACTGTGTGTGTCTTCTTTGATTCACTGCAATCCAATACGAATAGGCCGCTCTGGAAAGAAGCTGAAGTCCTTCTTTAGATTGTGTGTAAGAGCTGGATGCGGTTTATTTTCTTATTAGCGCCTCCTGTGCTCACACTTCTCTCACATTTTGTCTGCTGGGAAGCCCCTTGACTCACAACGTCGTCCTCTATGGTTTCCAATAGGCGACATTTAGATTGGATTGTGGAATAGTGAGTCTGTTATATTTGTGCAACTGTAAATGTGGAATAGTAATTAGCAGTTGTTGTGTATCGGTCCAGCCGGCTCTGGAAATCCTCTTTAACTGCATTCAAGCTTTTTAATGTAATGGTGCTCCGCTGCTTCCTCATGTTTCCACCATAGAGTTCTTTCGACACTTCGACTGTACAGAAAGTGATGGAATCGGATGAAGCAGAGGTGGTCTGACCTGCTTCGACACCAGCAGCAAGAGGCCCCTCATAAACCGGGTAGCATGTGCTATGCGTGCGTGATTTAAATATTAGTTTAAAGCTTTAGGAGAGCCCAAAACAGCTGCTGCTCAGCACCTGTCAGCAGGAGGCGCAAGAGACCGAAACAGCTGCAAAAGTCGCGTTTACATCCACTCCCAAGTAACAAACAATCACATTAAAATGTGTAACCCCTCCCTTATTTACTCTGCAGACCCTCGTGTGCTCCAGCCTCTCTGCAGAAGGCGCTGCGCTCCGTCCCCCGCGCAGACAGCGCCCCCTGGCGGGGAGCCCGGAGCTCCGCACCCGCCGCCTCTTGTTTCGATTAGTGATGGGAAGTTCGGATCTTTTTACCGACTCGGTTCTTTGAATCTCGTTCAGTAAAATGAACGAATCTTTTTTCGAGTCATTCGTTCATGTCGGGGGGGGGTGGGGGGTGGTAAGGTGAACGAACGAATCTCTCTTCGAGTCATTTGTTGACGGGGGGTAAGATATTACCGACTGTTCAGTAAAATGAACGAATCTTTTTGTGAGAGGACTCGTTACTCTCGAGTCCTTGTAAGGATTCGTTCAAAATGAACGAATCGTTCACGAACGACACATCACTAGTTTCGATTAGTTCGGGGAAGTGAGGGCGTCATGGTCAACGAGGAGCTCCAGCGGCGCCTCAACGACGGCGGGTACAAGAACGGGCTGAAGGCCGGACAGTGTCTGGCCCTGCTGGCGGGGGGTCTGCTGCCCTTCACCCAGCAGCGCGCCACAGCCTTCCACGCGGACCTGCTCAACCGGAACGCGCGGCTGAAGAAGCCGTGCCAGACGCCTGCGTGCCGCCCTGAAGGCAACAAGGTCGCTCCGCAAACCTGCGCTTTATCACCAATGACCGTGGTGTTGTACCAGTATGCTCACTGCGGTGTGTGTGTGTGTGTGTGTGTGTGTGTGTGTGTGTGTGTGCGTGTGTGCGCGTGTGTGTGTGCGCGTGTGTGTGTGTGTGTGTGTGCGCGTGTGTGTGTGTGTGCGTGCGTGCGTGCGTGCGCGCGCGCGTGTAGTTTTTCCCAAAATGCAAAGCGTGTGCAGAGTGGCAGACGGAGATCCTGAGACATCGCAGGCAGCCAGATGCCACATTGAACTGGGACAACTGTGTCCCTCCCAAGTGGAGGAGCGACTACTGGGAACTGGCGAAGGTAATGACGTCACCGGTCTACATCCGCTGTGACTGGCAGGCGAGCTCGGTGGGCAAACAGCTGATGAAGTATCCGAGGTGATAACCAGCAGCCATTGCTTGATGGACCCTGGTCCTCTCTGCAGGCCTTCATGCCTCGGGGTCAAGGCAAAGGGAAGCGGGCGGAGCACTGCGATGCCGCGGCGCTGCTCAACCTCATCAACCACTGCGACTGTTTCCAGTCTGTGGACTCGGCGTGCGTGAGAGAGGTAAACAAACATGTGTCTCAAAAGAGCATCAGTCACAGTCAAGTCGTATACGCCTCATACACCAGGAGGATACAGATCTAAGATAGATATGTATATATATATATATATATATATATATATATATATATATATATATATATATATATATATATATATATACTATATATATATATATATATATATTATACAGACATCAGGAAAAGAGTTTATTACCAAGTACACACACATGTGAATAGTGCATAACAACACACAGTGTGTTGTAACAGTGTAACAATATGAGACATACTGGAAAACATAAAAAAAATACATAAAATATGGTAAACAACCAGAGGTTTTCATTTACACTCATCAAATATCAGGGAGTGAAACTAAAATAATCCACCCTACGACACGTACGTGAACACTAGAAACAGACTAAAAACACCAGAAAAATCTAACTGGACATTTGACATCATTTAAACTTTTGTTTGACGAGTAAACAAACTCCAAAAGAATAATGTGCATATTGGATTCAGTTTCCAACCTTGTGGTTATACTATTATGGAAGATATATGGGTACTTTATTAATCCCCTGGGGGGAATTTGTGTGTAGCCGTAGAAATACAGTAATTACAATGAAAAATGCACAATAAATACACAGTACAATAGAATAGCAGAGCAGAACAAAATGAAATAAAAGTATGAGCAGTGTGGTGGAATATGTAATAAATTAAATTAAGCAGTATTGCAATTATAGTTGCACACAATTGACAGTTTGACTCTTCAGTTCTGAATAAACGGGGCGTGTTTCTTTCCCCAGGTGATCCGTTTTAGGAACGAGTTGATGCATTCCTGCAAGTTACAAGTCGGGGACAATTGGATGAGACACTTCAGCGCAAGCCTGACAAAGCTTGTGCAGCAGCTAAGGGGCGAACCACAGATCGCAACAGCTGGAAAGCAAATCGAGGAGGTGTGTGTGTGTGTGTGTGTGTGTGTGTGTGTGTTGTTATCTCAAATTAATAGCTTCTTCTCTATGGAAACATCCGATCACATCTTGAAATCAATTGTTCTCCTGGTCTGCGAGCTCTCAAACCCGAGCTGCATTAGCATCACTTAGCATCACTTAGCATCACTGTTTTGTGCGTTTGTCCAGATGCTGAGCGTTGATTTGGCAATATGCGTCTCTGGCTTGGACAGAATGGATTCCGCCGCCCCGGATGGATTAGAGTCCGATTCGGTCTCCCATTGGGAGATCAGCGGCGTCTTGATTGGCCAATGGGAGGCTGAGTTGCTTCAGGAGAGCCTGCAGGAGTCGCTGCACGCTGCAGACGATGATGCAACGACAAGGGTGCGAACAACGGATTAGTCTGTGTGCACTTCGACACCATGCATGTAAAGAAAGGCCACACGTGACTTTGACCGGCCGTCTCTTCCTCTTTCTTTAGGACCCGGAGCAGCTGAAGACGCTGGGCGGTTTCCTGCAGGCCAACAGAGATCTGAGCTTGAGGTTTTCTGCAGAGCTCCAAGCCATCAACTCACTGCGTGCCAGAGAATAATACAGGGGAAGATGTGAAAGGGAGAAGGACCACATTGTGCAATATGTCTTGTATTTACTCGGTTGAGTCAAACGTAAAACAGGTAGAGGGATTTGTGACGTTATACTATGTGCTTGTAATGGTGTCACGGTAATGGTTTCTGGTTTGACAACACTACTGTTGTGTACACCGGGTGGCGCTGTTCTAATGTCTCTGGTACGTAGGGATTGAAATGTTGTTGTCGGCGTTTGACCCCGAGGGAGCAAAGGCCTTCTACTGCTTTTATTCTGCTTCTGCACACGTTTAGTTCATGGGTCGATTTTACAGGGTTCCACGGCGAAGAAGATGAGCAGACTCTCATTTAATAACACTTGTCTTTGAATGATTTGTCTAATGCAACAAAATAACAACACTACGATGTCAAACCAGCTCAGTGCTCAGCTCATTTTACAACAAGTGTATTTAGAATAAAATGTACTACGAGTGGAGAGTCGGCATGTCAACTTTTCTAAATGTGCTATTTGATTAAAAATGAAAAAAAAAAAATTGTGTTGTGCTTGAATTCATGTCACATGCTTTATCTTGTTAAATTAACTACTAATGAATGAATACTAATTAAGTATCTGCCCTTGAAAACAGCTCTGCTGGGTGTGTGACATATGGAACATGTGCTGAATCTACTGACACAAACCCCGTTTGTCTGCACCACATCCTGTTAGTGTGATAAATCTGCCGCTTTGCAACTGACAGCACATCATCTTTTTGCGTAATGGAGAGTGACTGATTGGAAGGGGTCATCAGCGGTTCACCGTGGTGGGCGGTGGAACAAGACGCTAATTTTCAAACCCCCCTGAAAAAGTAGACCAAGATAGAAGAAGAAATGCTTCCACTTTTGCTCATCATTCGACCGCGACAAAGTGCACCGTGTGCACGGTGCATCTGCAAAAGGTGTGAAAACCAGAGGTGCTTTTCCTGTTCCGCGCTCCTTCAGCCGCTCGCCTGCCGCTGCTGCTCACACGTTGGAAGGCAGCGACATGGACAGGGAGGGGATGCTGGTCCGCTCCATCTACTACGGGCGAATAGGGAGCGACGCCACGGAGAGGCTGCTGGAGAGATTTGGACACGACGGCAGCTTCCTGCTGAGAGACAGCGAGACCGTGGAGGGGGCGTACTGCCTGTGTGTGAGGTGGGCACCGCTTTAAGCGTCTTCAGCTAATATCACGACTTTGATCACGAGATGTGCAGGTGAGACGAGAAGCGTGCTGACGTCCTCGTAACAGGACAGAACTTTGACATACCCGCTGGGCGGAGGGTCCCTGCTCCCCACAGCTACGGCTAACGGGGTTTTTGGAGGTTTCTTGTTGTGAGGGTCCCTCACAGCTGGAGGTGTACAGATGGGTCCTCTGGAGCAGGTTTGCGTTTTTGAGCGACACAAAATCCCTTTAATGAAATGAATATGATAAAAAATGGACATTAACATGACGGGATGAGTGGACGTGGACATTTGAGCTTCTGTATTTGTACATACGTGCACACGTATACGAGTGTTGTGAGCCGCAGGCTTTCCTGTTGTTATTTCTGTTCTTCTAAAGTTGAGCAGGCCAGACTGACCCATATTCACAGAATCATTCTATTTTAAACCTCGAAAGACAAACCGAGGCAACAGCTTATGAAAACAGTTCTAAAATGATTGTACGGAGTGATGTCATCCATCATGGTTTTGTGCGTCGGGTCCAGTTGTTCCGTCACTGAGGGCCCCTCGTGTTTTGCAGGAAAGCGCCGTTCGTACACACATACAGGCTGATCCGCTCGACCGAGGGCTGGTTCCTCCAGGTGGGTGAGCATTGCATGTGTCCACACACACACGCACACACACACGCACACGCACACGCACACACACACGCAGGGTTGTTTGTCATGGTTTTGTGTCATCGGCAGGACCCGGGGGTCAGAATGCAGAGTTTTGGGACTCTTGAAAGACTGATAGAGAATTACAGGCGGAGTTGCGGCTCTGATGTCGGCGTAGCCCCCCTCACACAACCGCTGGACAAAACGCAGCTGCAATACAGCAGCTTTGGACGAGGTATGGCACGCACACCTGTTCCCCTGCAACAACATCTGGTCCACGCAAACCAGCCTCACACACATCGTGACCCAAGTGTGTGTTTCTGGGCTGTAACACGTCCTGTGCAGCTCCCATTCTATCCTAATAAATGCTCCGTGGTTTCCTCCACAGAGTTTTTGTACATGGAAATGTGAATCCGCAGCAGCTCAGTCGCCCATCATCAGTCGGAATACCAAGATGGCGGAAACCAGCATTTGGTGGGAAAGAAAAGGCTCTTTGCACTGGTCACATGTCTCTTCCTCCTCAGTGTCAGTCAGAAATATATATTATATATAGATATAATTATGCTCACATTGTTACAATGTCAGGCCACTTTGCACAAAGTACTCAACGTCGTTTCTCAACGCGTGTGGGAACAAAACCAACAGATGCAAACATATCGCACACAATCTCTCTTCTGTGGTGTTTTGTGTCATGTGAGAAGATATTCTTTGTTTTTCGTCTGCTCGGGAGGCGAGTACAGTGATTCATGTGATGCGTGCGGTTTGTCGTGGATCTCATCTGTTTGAAGCCACTAGCAGAACAACACAGGAAATGTAGAAATGCCGGAAAGGCGGGTCACAAACCATCAGCTCATCCTGAGACTTCATTCGTTCAACGGCAGGTTCTCCTCAGTCCTGCTCGCCACCCGGCCTCATTTACAGGCCGTGTTAAGTGTTTAGTGCTTTGAGTCCTCGGCCACTATTCCAGCCTACGTCTGACAATACAAATAAACGTTGATGTTTCTCTCTGACCTCATGGGAAGTACTTTTTGGCAACGAAGATGTTAGATTCATGGTGCTGCGACAGGCCGATCTGACCTCATCTGATCTGATCTGACCTTCATCTGACCTCACCGCTGCCGTCTACGCTTCCCCTTTGCTGTTCTGCCGTCGCCTGTCAATCCATCACATTGTGAGCTGATGTGTGCTTGAAATCTCTCCTCCTGGATTTGAAAATCATCTCTGAGTCTCAACGAGACTAAATTTGCTTTGATTTTGGTGTATTTATGGAACGGCGTGAACGAGGTGCACTTATACGCCACTGCCCAACATGTCAAACTTGAATGGGTTTAATATTGTTTCGTTTACGCTTTGTTTCATGCGTTTGTAACCCCAGAGCAGAACACACACAATAAAGAGGGATTTTCAATTTCAATCCAGGTTCGATGAGGAGACTGCTGAGTAAAAAAGTGTCCTTCCACCCTTCTGTGCACAACCAGAGTCAAGTCGAAGGGACTCACTGTGACGTCCGATGTGAGGGTCCTCTTGGTGGTGGATGGATGGAGATGATGAAGATGTGGCAGAGCGGACAGTCTGGTTCCAGTGATGGAGCTATCAAACCAGCCAGGATATTAAATGTTCAAAGGTTTTATCATCTTCCCCGAAACTCGCGACATTGAATGGCTCATGGCTCAATATTCAAACTTTTTCGATGAATCATTTCTTTTCTGCTCTCTCTTCACTTACTTCAGTAAAACAAAGAGGGTCTTTATAGAGACAGATGATCACTTAAATAAATCTCCGTGCACGGAGTGACAGAGATTGACTATTAAGGGAAAGATGAACTCTTTTCCCTGTTAAACAGGAAAATGTTACGACTCATCTAATTTACTTATTGATGCATTTTTTGAATCGTTGTAATAATGTTGTGTTTTGCTCCGTGGAGGAGAGAGGACGCGCCGGGATGCATGTTGAAGTGCCCCTGAGCAGGGCACTCGACCCCCAGCGGCTCACCGGGCAAAAGCCGCGGGTTCCAAAGTCGCTTTGGATGAGAGCGTCAGCTAAATGACACGTCATCCTTCTTTAGGCTCAAAGCGAGTGAACCATGAACCACTGAATGAAAACACTTCAAATACGCATTTGGTATTTTACTAGATTACTTTATTATTTAACTTTATTACACACATTTAATATAAGCACAATAAATCCATGCTTCAATACCAGCTAACAAGCCAGTTCAGCCAGAAGACTCATCACTGAATAATGTTCCACTTGTTTAAATTAACGATATATTAAAGTCCACAAGACGACGACTAAACATCTGTGCAGACTTCTGCTTATCGCTGAACGGACGGAGGACACTCTTCACAGTGAAACCTTTTCCTCAGACAGTTGGACTTATGTCTTTTCAGGCTTCTGCTCCGTCTCCAACACCTTAGTGATCTCCGGCTCAGCCGGCGCCGCAGGGTGCCAGAGCTGCACACAACGCAAAAACACACGAAACGTCGGCGCCGTTTGCCGTCTTTGTGCTCGGGCGGTGAAGTGCGTGCGGTACTTACGTTGAACGTGTCCCCCTTCTCCAGGATACCCTTGTATTTGAGCGGGGGGCGAGGGATCGGAGGGAACAGGACGCTACACACCCTGAAAAGCACACACACAGAATGAGCTCATTCCATTTCTGTTAAACAACCAATAGTTGAGCCAATGAAGAGGAACCGCCGCAGAAAGGAAAAGAAAAACATAAGCACATCCTTCCTCAATGTTCATTACCTTTCAGCTTGTGTTTTTACCCTGTTTGGCTATTGGACACGTGGGCGTTACTGTAGGGTGGAAGATTTGCATTGACTTCTTACTTCTCGTTTCTCTCTAACTCCCCCTGTTCTGTTGACATCTCGGTTACAGCGACAAATACCTCTGATGGCGTAGCAGCAGCAGCCCGGCCAGGAGGATCATGGGTATTCCGAGCGAAATCGAGAAGATCACCAGCGTGTTGAGTCTGTAAACCAACGGTTCCACCTCTACCAACGGACACACAGAGAAAGATAATACACACTCCCCCAAACCTGCGCTTAAAGGACGGAATCAAGCAACACTCACTTATGGGGTCGCTCCAGACGCTCCAGTGGGACGATTCTTGGCAGTCGATGGTCTTCCTTGTCCTCAGCCTCACGCTGTAGTTGTAGGTGGGGTCTGCATTGGTCTCTGTGTAGGACAGCGTCCCGTGCACCACTTTGGGACTTTCCTGTTTGTGGACGATAGAGTTAAACTCGCAGTGGTTGACACGGTTTAGCCTGTTCGGGTCTATGTGCAACAGAAGACAATGCAGTAAAGGGTACACTACAACTCTACAGCATTCACACGCGCCTACCTGGTCCCCCAGGTCCAGCTGGTATTGAAGGCAGTCGTCATTACAGACTGTGCGACGTTGGGGCAGATCCCACGTCACCAACAGGCTTCCATCTCTAAACGAGGCGGTGATATTTTGGGGTGGCGGCAGAACCTCTGTGGCACAAACAACCCAAATAGAATGGAAAACATGAACGAGAGTTCAGTGGCTAAAACCAACCCGGGCATTCGGCTCGCTGACGTTCTGAGGGATTTATCTGCTCTCAGGGACTTTTGCTCACAGATCTTCCTCTGGTACGTTTGGGGGATTTGTAGGTTGAGCTTATTTTGCTTCCATGGGCCGCTGGGTGATACGTTCAGTGTGCCAACAGGACTTATCTTCTCTGCCAGCTAATGTTAGTATGCAGTCCGCCGGGGGACGAGGCTCCAGATCTAAAGCAATCTGGCACATTGTCAGTTTGACTTGCGCAGCTTTGTCTCAGATTGTGATCTCGTAATCTATAGCGTGCCCCTGGACGGGGAAACAACGCCTTAAAACAATGACCAGATTGTGGCTGAATAATACAGCATTCAGGGGACGTGTAACTTCTCTTCAAACTGGACTACAGTTTTTGCTCCCTAGTGAGAAGGGCTTTGACCAGACGCCAGCCATCAAGGAGCTCAATGCCTTCTACTGCTGAGGTGTAGCCACAGATATTACACCTGACCTTGGGTAAGTTGTGTGCGTTGTCCTCAACAGTCAAGATATGAGAGACATTAGTGAGTCACATTAATATACAAGTGCGTATTTAATAGTGATCCATAGTGGCATTGCTTGTTGTGGATTATTTGGGGGAGTTTCTAATGAACCTTTTCTAATCAAAGGGCCACCTGCTCAACCAGCGACTTCCAACGGACGCCATCAGGATAACCAACTACTGAAAGACAGTGTTTATCATTACCAAGAAAGTCCATGCTGTATTCTGAGGCGTAGACCGTCCAATTGCCATGCAGGGTTATGTTAAAGTGGAGGATCACGTACAACATCTCATTGTGGTGCAGAGTGAAAGACAAGGATCCGACTCTCTCCTCAGACGAAAGGTCCGTATGGTTAACCTCGGCATCGCCGTCGCAGATTCTGGGAAAGAAATAAGTTACACGCTGAAAACAACTCATACATTTGGAAGAACCCGATTTGCAAACATACATTAATTCTCAGACACCCTTTTTTTAAAGTACGGCGCGTGGGTACAGTATAAATTAAGAAAATAATAAAGACCTGATATGAACAAAGAGCTGAGCGTCCTCGTGTAAAGTGTGGAATGACCACAAGCAGTTGAGTACATTTGTTGGGTGAAACAGGCAGCGAAAGTTATCGTTCACTTCAGCCATCTCGACATTTTCCTTCCCCGAAGAAAACTTTGGTTCAATCTGACAAGGAACAGAATACAGAAATGAAACATGAATGCGTGTGTATTTAGAGCAGAACATGTTCACTGAGTCCACGTTGAAAGAACATTTGCATTCTCACGTTTCCCGGATCCCTGCTTTCCATATCACAGACATCTGGATCATCGGCTTCCGTCTCTGTTAAAAGACGACACGTTATCTAGAGTTATAACACAAAGGAAAACTCAAACGGATTTATTTTGTGGGGGGAAATGCAACAGCGCCCTGATGAACGCCAGAGGGCCAAAAATGTTGAATCTAACACAGCGTACCGAAGCAGAGCGGGAAGAGTTTTCACTCACCACCACGTTGTGAGACACACAGAACCAGCAGGCAGGCCCACAGCTCCGGATGAGCAGGAAGCAGCTTCATACCTACGGGCGTTCACACACACACAAAGACATAAAACACCACTGAGAAGCTGAGAAGAAGTCATTTCCCGGCTCTTTACTTCCCCTTTTAAAATGCTTAAATTAAGTGGCTGACGTCTCAGGCGGAAATAATCACACACAAAACCGCTTTCTGCGTAGGAATCTTGATTCTCCTCAAGCTTCATGGTAAAAGAGAGTTTAAACAACATTTCCACTGCCCAACGTTACTTTTGCACAAAACAGATGCTGTTCTTCGTTTTGTTCACAAAACGAAAGGAGCAAATGTTAAACCCCCGACTGGGTAGAAGCTTTCTTCTGAATACAAAATACGGTTTGATTAACGTTGGGTACATATTGTCGAGTATCAATATTGTAAAACAACAACGACGGCGAGCTGTCACCTCCCGCTGTGTCGCAGCGGGTCGCTGCTGTGGCTCTTCTCTCCTCCGCGCGTCACCACAACTCGATCGAGTTTAAAAATAAAAAAGCATTTAATTACTAACAAAAGAAAATATAGTTACAAAGTGACATACGGTATACGAAATAGAGGATCTTCCTTTCCCAGTCGAAAGTCTACAAAGTTGTGGCTGCGAAAGATTCGGTCCCTTCTTCTTCTTCTTTTTCTTCTTCGTCTTCTCCTTTTTTTCTCTTATTCTTACTCTTTTCTCTTATTCTTCTTCTTCGCTTTTAATTGGTATCCATTGCGCATTACCGACACCTTCTGGAAGGGAGTGTGGCCTGAAATGACAGTTCTACTGTACCCTTTCATGTGCTGTGTCACTTTTGTCTTTGCTAGATATTTAAATATTCTCCTATAGACTATATGCTGGGAATTAAGTTTCATCAGTTGTGTGAACTCAGACCTAATCTTTTCTTTCTGCAAAACGTCTCTGAGCCTCTCCTTGTAAGGATTGTAGTGTGGACAATGGATTAGGACATGTTCTATTGTTTCCCGTTCACTGCAATGCTGACAGGGGCATGTTGGATGTGTCCCCAGTATTCTATACAGTGTAGTATTGCTGTTAATTCTCCTCTGAATAGTGATCATGTATTCTTTTGCAAAATTGGGTATAACAAATGCTACTCCTACTCTTCCATTGATTGTTTAGGATGCATCAGTGTGAATTATTGAGTGGTGTTATTAGTTATTTGCGACCAGCTACATTTACCCATTTTGGTTGCAGAAAGTGACGGTCAACTTCTGCCTCCTTAACGTACCATGGTGGAACTGCCGGGATAAGTGTGGGACTGAGTAGTAAATGATCAAACTGGATTCCCTTCACTGCGTCTTCTATGATCTACCCTGAGCTATTCTGCTGACTGACACTATATAGTATATATATATATATATATATATATATATATATATATATATATAGTCTATAGTGGCCCTGAAGCGTCCCGTGTAAATTGTTTAAATAGACTTCCTGTGCGCTCCCCACTCTCTTCCCCTCAAACACCTAACAAGGTTGAGTACTTTTTTGAATTTTTCAATAACCTTTAATATGCGTTGTTTCCAGGTAAGCCTTTTAACAAACCAGAGTCCTAAATATTTGAAATAATCAGTTTTTTCTATTGTTCCCCCATGCCGTTTTATGATCTCCTGATCTTGTTTTCTCTTCCAAAAAAGGATATATATTTAAAATCTGAACAGCTGATAACAGCTGGTAACTTTCTCTTTGCTAGAACATCTTCAGAATATTAAATTGGTTGAACTGGACCTTTGTTTAGGATGACTTTCATTCAGCTATACCTGTAGCACAAGTTAAAAAAGCCACATTATGTGGTTATTTCTCCATTTGTCGTTTTAACCACCATAGGTAGACTCTTGTATTGACAGCGCAAAAAAGATTTCCTGAAAGGCGTCCAACAAATTATTTTACGTAATTATCAGTAAAAACAACAAACACAGATTACAAGAAAAAATGCCAGTTCCCTGACCGGGAATCGAACCCGGGCCGCGGCGGTGAGAGCGCCGAATCCTAACCACTAGACCACCAGGGACACCACGTGCCGGTGCACTGAACTGGTTCATATTATACTAACAAAAACCACGGGATTAAGATTTATTAACTTCACTTCTTGCGTAACTATTCGGGGTGAGTTTTCGATTACTGGAACTTTTACGACTCTTTGCTGCAAACTGGCGAGTCGTTACCACTCGACGGTTCAAGTACACTTCCGCCTCCATCGGCTCCTTTGTCTGAGTTTGACTACATCCTTTTCCTTTCTACGTCCACGTGGGAAATCGAACCTCAGCGCGTGAAACGCACCGTTTAATGGGTTGAGTTAAATGCACGGATATAAGAATAGCGAGTTCGGGAATTGATAACGAAAGCAGCTGGTCGCCGCTATTACGGGCACGAGGAGAAGGATTTCAGGTACTTTCCTAAGGAAATACTGCGGTCCGCCACTAATTCACACAATGTCCGCTTCCACCGACCGACTCTACTAACCGCGTTTCTTTATGTCTCTATTTGCCAGATTCAACATGTCAGCCAGAGGGAAGGTGAGAAGTCAAAAGACGGCCATTCACGAGGCTCTGTGCGCAGACTACCCTCTAATCCTCAACAAAGTCCTCGAGAAGGGCCTGATCACCCCGCGCGAGTACAGGAACCTCAAGAGCATCAACAAAGAAAGCGTAGAGGGACACGTCATTGAGCTGGTGGACAAGCTCCTGGACAAAGGAGAAGACACCTGCGCAGCCTTCCTGAGCCTTCTGCAGACTGATGACGACATTGTAAAGACTTACCCCGCACTGCGGACGCTGCAGTTGGACGATAGAGGCACTTTACACGCGCCTGTCCAAGATACTTCAGTTGGCCACAGTGGTGCGTGTGTGATTGGAGCTCTGACACATGACTCATATTCAGCCTAATTTATGTTTCACTTTCACAAACTGGACTCCTTAAACACATCAACAGTAGAGTAAAACTAACCCGCCTCACGGCGTGTAATTCTGTTCCCTTCTGATTTCCTCAGATGTTCGGCCTCCACCGAGCAAGAAGCTAAAGAAGGTACAGTATTAACCCAATATTGAAATAAAAAATGTTTGTTATTCTCTGTTCGAGAGACACATGACTTGCTTATTATGCTGTTTTAACATAACAGTATTGGCTGTGCAATACAATATAAATTCAAACCAGTAAAGAAAGGCAGATGTACCTCTTCAGTAAAAGTCACTGAGCGGAACGTATTGAAATGCCAGTTTCTTGATACTCTGTTTGTGCCACACATTGTGTCTGGTTCTTCTGTTTTCAGGACGAGCGGTATGAATTGAACAGCCAGCCCAGCGGCCTCTGCGTGATCATTAACAACAAGAATTTCAGCAAACCGAGACGCGGAAGCGACAAAGATGCTGGTGTGTAACACTGGGGACAGATTTACACAACTCTGTTCATTGGTGGTTGAACTGTAACTCTGTTTTTTCTTTGTCATGAAATTTTCCTGCAGAAAGTTTGGGCGAGGTGTTCACCTGGCTGGGCTTCAGGGCGCTGATGTGTAAAGACCAAACCAAGGACCAGATGGAGCGAGCCCTGAAATGCTTTGCTTCTCAGAGCGACCTCGCTCAGCTGCAGGAGTTCAACGTCAAGGAGTGGACCGGCAGCGAATTCACGGCTCTGCAAGAGGCCCCTCGGCATGGCGATGCCCTCATCTGCTGTATTCTCAGTCACGGACGGAAGGGCGTAGTCCTCGGTATTGACGACCAGCCTCTTTCCATCAAACAAATAATTGGAACTTTCCTGCCGCCTGCTAACACAACCCTCACCGGAAAGCCCAAAGTGTTCCTCATCCAGGCCTGTCAGGGAGGGCAAGCACAGCATGGAGTGTTTGAAGAGCTGCAGGCAGATGATTCTCCCTCGCCAACCATCCCAAAGGAGGCTGATGTTCTGGTTGCCGTCGCCACTGTTGAAGATTATTTAGCTTTCAGACACATCACTGACGGGAGCTGGTTCATCCAATCTGTGTGTGAGCAACTAAAGGACGGCTGTCCGAGGTAAATGTCAAACTCGGAAATGAATAAATAGTTATATGATAGTGAAGTATGTTGTATATCTCATGATATGATTGATTAAATAAAATGTATACTGAACCCTTGACTTAATCATAATGTGCCCTGATAGAGATAATAGTATGATTTTTCATATTGTTTTAGGGGTGAAGACATTACCACCATCCTCCAACGCGTGAACTGTGAAGTGGGCAAGAAAGAGCGCGACAGTGCACCTGGGGCAGGGAAGCAGATGCCTGAAGTTAGGTTCACTCTAAGGAAGAAACTTGTCTTGTCTCCACATCCTAATTGCTTTGTCGCCAAATGATACAAACTCAGTGTACTTGACTCATTTAATGATCTTTAATTCGTTCAGGGAAGAGGCTTTCTTAAAATGTACTATTTTTTTACCCAAAGTACTCAATCTTTTGTACAATGTCTTGTATTTTCAACTTTAACCATTTGTTTTTATGATATATTATATATTTGTCACAGATTTGTGTCTGGGGTTTTTTTCTGCTCAAAGCACAATTCCATATCTTAATGAGGTTGTGTTACAAACACACAACCTGAATGCAGAATACTGGTATATGCACAAATAACTTACCAATGTAGGAAAACTATTTCATTGACAGTGAAAATTAAGTACAGTATCTGAGTGTCAAACACAACCAGGTGTATTGGCACATTTAAGGACAAGGTAAAACATTTTGTTTTTTGAAGTTTAAAATAACCCTTTTCAACAATAGCTTAAAAACCCAGATGATTAAACCATCACGCTTTATGAGCAATAACATTTGTCTGAGTGCTCTTGCTTTTGGTTGATTTGTCTTGATTTCGGCTGCGCACTTACATCCGTCTGTACGGTACTGAAGCGACGCGTTGCCACGGCAACTCACGTTTGTTCGTCCACACTTCCGTATCGGGAAGAAAACTGCAAATAGATAAAAAGCTGCGTGAAATAAAAACTCTAAAGCGATCCGTCAACAGACTATTACAACGAAAACAGTCGTGTAGCGAAGCCGTTATTACCGGGACCGTCTGCCACCGAACGACCGCAGCGGCGCTGATGGAAGCCCCGCGGGAGGAGGAGACCCCCGCCGGAGCCGTGGCCGGGATGGAGGGGCTCGACCTCGGAGGGGAGTTGAAAGCATCCCACGAAGCGCTCACGTTCCTGTCCAGTATTGGTGAGTTTGGTATAACGCACGGGACGGGGGGAGGAAGGGGGGACGGGGGGACGAAGGGGGGACAGGGGCGTCGTGAGACAGGAGGTGCGAGTAGTGGCAGCACCTGGTTTTGGCATCTCCGGTCGCCTCAGACGGTTTTATGGAATAACATTATTATTGTAGCAGCGAGCCATAAAATACAGTAGAAATTACCCAGTGAGCATTTTTTGGTTGAAAAGACGTCTATGTTCAGACAACATTTCAACGTGATCGTTTTAATACAGTAATATTTCATCTTCTCTTGTGTGCTTTATCATTATTTATATATGTCCACATTGGTAAGTTTACCACCGATATTATAAATCACGTTGAAACGTCTATACGTGAACGTCTTTTCAATGTTAACAAATAGACGTTGAAAAAACGTTCACTTTTGAACCATTTTGCAAGGCCAGAGACGTCTTTTCAACCAAAAAATGCTCACTGGGACTTTTTAGCCGGTTGAAAAGCCGTTGAAATGAGGTCTTAGACGTTCAGACCTCATTCCAACCAGATTTCAACGTTACGTCTTGTGCTCACTGGGTTTGAGTACTTTAAACCTTTTCCATTTTGCCCCCCCCCCTCCCAGAGCCTGCAGAGCTGCTGAAGTGTGTGTTCCCAGACTCTCTGGTGAGCGTGTCAGCGGGGGGCCGTGACCTGGGGAAGTTCAGTGTGACGGTGGAGTTCGCCCAAAGGGTCCAGCAGCCATGTCTGCTCCTGCACGCCCAGAGCCAGGGAACCATCGACGACTCCCCCTGTGGAACTGCAGTGACGGGTGAGGGGAGCAACGGGAGAGCCCTCCCCCCCCCCTCCCCCTCCCCCTCATGGTGTTGTCTGTTTGCACATGTCACACATACCTTTTTCTTCACGTCCTTTATTGTTGTCCACTTAAGCCTACCTAACCAGGGAGCTGGAGGTGCTGGAGGAAGACTACCATGAGTATGTCAAGGTGAGTCATCGTGGCACCTGACTGACTTTGACATCTGTCACTTTTTGCTTTGTTTTCATTTATACGCTTTGAATCCCCTTTTCAGCTCGATGGTCACAGTTTGGACAAGAGGTGTCACATGGTGCAGCATGACGGACGGATGCTGATCGATAAGGTTATCACTGTAGGAGAGGTGAGAGTTGGCTGGGCATCAACTGTCATTGACAAAACAACGTCAGCCCTCTAAACAATTCGAGGTGCCGAATGCTAACATGAGGACCGTTTCTATTGAAAATGCCGACATCTTGATGAGCGAGCAAAGTACCTGCAGCATTTTGTTCTGATTCAAATATTTAAAAAAATATTGTCTCCAAACTGTTTTAAGCAAACATTTGCCGTTAGAGATGTCAACAAAATTGCTGTTGTGGAATTATTGTCAGTGCAAATCTTTGTGTGTACGCAGGAGACAACAATGGAGAGTGTCTCTTATCCCATGTCTGTCCTAAACGGACTCGTCACCGAAGGGTCCAACTTTCTGCTTATGCGCCTGTTTGCTGTTGGGAGGAAGGTGCCTGAGCACATGACCGCGATCTCCTTTGACCCGGGATTACACATCCAACACACCACCTTCGTAAGTGATGATGTCAATTTGACTCACCAATGTCGTGGAAAATAAGTTCAGACCGGACCAGTTGATGAAGTCTAATCTAGTGCTGCCCAACTCTGCTCTTTTGCTATACTTAATGTCTATTGTCGTCCTGATGGTCTACGAAGAACGCACATCAGGGAGAGATGAAGTCAAGTTCATTTATTCTGTGATGATTTAAACTCCTCTTGGTGACTCTGTGTCTTGTTTGAACGGTGAACTCTGATCATGTGTTCCTCTGAGGTCAGAGCGCGCTGGGTCTGAAGCAGCTGGAGGTTGGGGATGACACCGTGGAGGTTTTTGGGGTGGAGAGGACTGTTCACTCTTTGGAAGACGGTCCCACTACCTGGCAGTGCTACTTTCTAGCGGATGGGTAAGCTCAATGACTCCACACTCTTAAACTGGTCAGACAGTCGCCCTGCAGTGTCTGCATGGCATACTGTACAGCCACCAGTTCAATACAACGGCATCCTTGATTTTCATGAATTTAACTATTTGTAAGTCTCCTTTTTATCAAAACAACGTATAGTTATTTGACTTTGAGAAGTGGATGCTCTCTCATTAGGCACATGGCCAGCAGAGTGCAGGTGGGATCACCAGTTTCTATGAGGCTTCTGCAGCTGCAATCACAGCTAGAAACAGGTAGGTAACACACACTGATCACACCCCCTAAAAACATTTTCTTATGAAACACAGTCAGTCACAATGTCCGTGTGTTAGGTTTTGAGAAGATCCCTCTGGTTTGGGAAGAAGACATGCAGATGCGCTCCAGGTTTCTGGACAGAAAGGTAACCAATAATGTTCTTAGGCTATAAAGAGTTTTATTCAGCCGGTCTGAAGAATAAGGTTTCCCCCTTAGTCCAGCACGTATCCCCTCATCATCTCATCTTATACATCACAGAGGTAGAGAGTGTGAATGTGCCATGATGTCTCGTTGGGCAGGAGGAGCTGAAGGCGGACCACGCCTCGTACCTGAGATGTCATCCAGAGTTCCGGGCCCTCACAGCTGACTTCCTGCAGTCTCTGCTTTTGAAAAAACCAGATGACGTCTTTAAGTTTTCCAGAGAGTACTTTTGCTCCCAGCCGTCTTCTAGTAACAAGCCTGAAAGGCCCCCTCACTCTGAAAGGACGGCCCTGACTCCACCACCCAAATAAAAAGCATCTCAGTTTATTTATGCTTTCAACTTCAGTTATATCTTTATATCTCTATTTTTCCTTACAAAATACATGGATAGCAGTAGCCTATAGTATACAACTTGGGGAGGAATAATTACTTTAAAACCCAATACTTCAACGTAGCTGTGTGATCTTGCAAAAAGAAACCTTCTGTGATCTGAATAAAGTGGTCTGTTCAAACAGTCTGGGACGTTTCTGTTATGTGTTGTTAAAGAGAAGTCAAGACACGTCTGTTAATTGGTTTAAAAGTCACATTAGCAAAAAACCTGTTCGTCTTCAAAAGTGAAAAATTCTAAAGAAAGTGAAAAGTGACGTAGTTGGAAAGTCAATGGAACCCTCGCGAAAAACAGCAGAGCTTTTCTTTTGAAGGTTTTAACCGGAAGCGGAAAAGGCACTTCTTCTTCTCCAGAAAGTGAAACCAGTTCGGCGTTTGAACGACACAAAAACAACTGTAAGTGTTTATTTGTGAATACTTTGCTGCCACAAAGTGTATTTATTACCGAATTACAGAAGCGCTTCTCGGACACAAACTGGCAGCGATACGTTTTAACGTAACGTTAATATAAATATATATATATATATATATATATATATATATAAAGTAAACGATAACTTAACGTTAGCTAGCTCGTACTGCCTGTACCTCTAAGCTAACCAGCTAACTTACTGTAAGTTATGTAAAGTACCTCGAATACCTCACAGCTCAGACTGTTGACTGTAATCAAATAATAACGTTGAACTAATTGGAGTTTACTTTATTGTTTTGGTTTCACCGATCAAAACTTTTTAAAACTCAAAACTGTCATTTTTTTGTTTGTTTTGCGGCAGATTCTTCTGTGACTTTTAGCACCAGTGAATAGAACACTAATTATTAGTGTGTTCTATTCACTCATATATATACTCATATTAGTGACTAATATGACCTGACCTGGTAATGATGATACACGACATCAAGCAGCACGAGATGACAAAGGGGTTTTCTAAAGACTAGCGAATAATACACCTCACAAGTGTAGGCAGTTTGAGCTTTATAAACAATCAGTACAATACAATATGTCTACAGTATTATTACTGATCCTTCTTATCATCCTGTCTTGTTTGTCCTCTCGTGCTTCAGCCCCCAGACACCTGGTCACTTTGCCTCCGTGCCGCGCTTCCTGTCTCTGATTCGGCCTCTGATAGCAGCACCTGTTGGGCGCTCTGAGTTGCAGCGCCGGGCCGTGCTGGTGGAACCGGGTCTGTGATGGACAGACTGAAGCTGTCTCGTATCGACGAGGACCTGGAGTCCTCTGAGGTGGCATCTCTCTGCTTCCTGTGTCGAGATGTCCTCGCGAGGAAACGTCTGGAGGGGGTGAACAATCACAGTTCTCAATCAACAATTCTGTTGTCTTCGCGCTTGTCTTCACACCCACGTCTGACAGTTTTTGTTCCATTTGTTTTCTTTAAAAGTTAGTGTTATGCAGCAGATACGCTTGTGTTGTGGTTGTTTTTGCGAACGTGTACAAAGCTGGATTCACATTACAGGCAAATGCAACCCAAACCCAATTTTCTTTATTCCTTTGCTCTCATGAAACTTATCTGATTTTCTTTGGTGTGGTGAAGTCAAATCAGATTTGTTTTCCTCAACAATTCGGGCTACTTTTATATGTCCATCACTGCTACAAACAACCTCAGTGGGTTTTTCAGGTTGTACTTTAATGTGCAAATCCCTCACCATGCAGGTTTGAATGTTAAAATGTGAGCAAGTGAGCGTCACATAACTGAGGAACATTTGAAGAAGGAGATATTATAGCCTTAATGGTGTTATTCAGTTCTCAGTACCAGCAACTCCACAACTGTACATTGGACTAATGAGCAGTTCCCAGTGTGTATGATGCTCAGATGTTAGGATATGAAATGCCGAGGCAAAAAGTTCTGATGTGGGCAAAAAATCTTATTTGAACATTAAGCCCTGTAAAGTGAATGTGGCCTTCTGGACAGCACTTCTTTCCCGTCGCTAATATTCTCATGTTTTCTTCGTCTTGTTTTTCTTCTCAAAAGTTTGTCTTTTTGTTTCCTGGTTGTTGTCATCCAGATCAATAATGCAAGAGACCTCTTTCTGAGACTGGAAGAAAACGGTCTGCTGGAGAACAACTCGTTCCTTTTTGAGCTCCTCCAAACTATTCGTCGAACAGATCTCCTCAACCTGCTGGAGTCAGACAGCAGCCCCCCAGAAGAAGCGGATGCAAACCCCATCCTGTCAGACTACAGGTACGTGTGTGAAGGCACGGAGAAACTCACTGTACGCTAGGGCTGGCAACCAATATTCTATATTTCAATATGAAAATTAATATTCGAATATAAAAAAAAACAAGGGAGGGAGAGGGAGAGATCTGCGGTCGTGGCAGTTAGTTAATTTACTTATTTTTGTGCAGGTAATATGTGGTAAATCGGTTTAAACTTAAATAAATTACCTATACGTCGTATTAATCTGTCCTGTTATTGACGTGTCCAAAGGCTTCTCGTTTCACTTCCTGGTTGTAAAGTCCTGCGTGTGTTGCAGAGCGATTCACCTCCAGAACAACAGGCGGAGTCACGTGTTTTGTTGAAGACGACCTGGAGAGTCACGTCTATTTATTTATTTATTTATTTATTGATCATAGACTTTATTGCCCCGTGCATCCACACTGCTGCTTTTCATCGCGGACACATTTGTCCCGGATTTTCCTCCACAACTTTGTTCCTCTCGACCAGCAAACCGGCGTTTGCGGCGATCTCCCTCCGTCCCTCCGAATCCAACCCGCTTCTAAACCCGCCAATGACGGCTTGTATAAGCGCTCATATTTACGCATTTATCCCAACAAAAGTTCTTAAATCTGCTCCGTTCTCTCGTAAACATTCTTCGTTTTAATAATGGCGGCATCGGGCTCTGAAAGCGGAAATGTGAGACTCCGTAAAGGACGTAGTTAGCGGACCAATCGCAGCCTGGTGTGCTGCGGGAGAAAAATGTCTCGACACACGCAAGGACGCAAGGAGGTGTGAAAAGCGACGCAATGGACACGCAAGGGACACGCAAACTAGGCTTAATGCGCAACCAGATATTCGAATATCTGTGTTTTTTTTAAAGCAAATATTCGAATGTTGTTTTTGAGATATTTTGAGAGCCCTGCTGTACGCCGGGAGCCCAATGCAACGTTATTCCCAGCGGTCTTTTGTGTCTTCCAGGGTGATGCTGTACAGAGTGGATCAAGACATAACTCGGGAAAATCTGAGCATGATGAAGTTTCTTTTGAGCTCTCAGCTGGGCAAAAGACAAATGGAGATGTGCAATGTGAGAACGCGCCCACTCACCCGCAGCTCTAGAAGCAATACTAACACGTACAGCTCACTCTGCTCAGAGTAAAAAATAGTAAAAAGTTCAATCTCTACTGTAATCTGTATACCTTTAGTAATCAACAACAGTGATATACTAAGTACAATAAAAAACTGTCTTGAGTGGAATGTTAAACTTACTCAAAACTTACAGACACTATTTGTTGTTCTCAACGTAACATGTCAGTGACCATCCAGCTTCTCGCACATCTCACCCTATATTGATACATGTAGATATAATATTAGATAAAACACTGAAACACACAGATAATCACACTATAACCGGAAGTCATTCCTAGTTGTGATGCACCTGCAAAGCCAACACACGCAGAAAGAAATAAGACAAGTCTCCTCTGTTAATTACAGACGGCACTGGACGTGTTTGCTGAAATGGAAAAGACTGGTTCATTGTCCCCTTCAAGTCTCCATGAGGTGCACGCAGCGGTGAAGCAATTTGATCAACAACTGGCATTGACAATACAGCGCTACATAGACAATAGAGGTACCGTGTGCACGCACACATGAGCACGTACAGATTTAAGTGTTTAAATGACTTTGAAACTCACAGAATGATCGTTTTCTCTTTAGAGGCAACACCCCGACCTCATCGGCCCATCCATCCCCAGGTGTGTGTACATCTGTGCTTGTGTAAAGTTAATACGATACTGAGCCAGTTTGAATGAAACTGTAACCCTGTTTTGCACCAACAGAGGGTCAGCAACACCTCTCAGCCAGTCGATGTGTCCATATCTGAAACTCAGTCCAACTGTGAGTCCCTCTTTCTCTTCATTACTCACCGACTTTCATTCATTTGAAGACACAGACATTAAATCACTGATTAGCCTTCCACCCCCCTCGCTGCTATAGACATTCACCCGTATGCTATTGTTTGTAATGATGCATAGATCTCTGTTTTGGTTCTTCAGATGAAGGAATGAACATTTGCTCCGATGCAGAACCAAATACAAAGCCATCTTCTCCTGACGATCATGTAACTATTTGCACAAACACAAATGTCTTTCTCAAATTGATCAGAAAGTACATCTTTATGAGTTGTCTACGATGCTGCGCTTGTGCCCCGTAGACCGAGTACTACGCTCTGATTCATAAACCACGTGGTTTGTGTGTGGTCATTAATAATGAGGACTTCCTGGGAACGCAGATGAAAAACCGAAAAGGCACCCAGGAGGATGAGAGTAGGTCTCCATGTACTGTTTTCATCTACGAGCTCCTTAGCAGCAGTAGAAGTTGATGCGTATTGTCATTTGATGATCGTGTAATACTAGATCATTTAAAAACTATTTGTCTCTCTTTTATACGACACAGAGGCTCTGTGCTCGTTGTTCTCCCGCCTTGGATTTACCATGTTGGTGCACAACAACTTGACTGCAGGAGCCATGAAACAGGAACTACAGAAGCTCGGCGCACGGAATTTTGTAAATGATGATGCATTGGTGAGCAGCCATCACACAGAGGAAGAGTTTGACAGTCATTTTCCATTTTAGGTACAAACTATTTTTTGAGTTAAATGAGAAGATCGACGTCACTCGTGGTAACGTATAAAAACATGTACGGCTACAGCCACCACTGAGAAATAGTCTGGCTAATAAACGTAGAACTCGTGGAGAGATTAAACATATTTATTGGTTAGGCTGATACGTCCCTTGGACAGGACCACGCTGGCTGTTTCCAAGCTTTGTGCTAACATAAGCTAACTAGTTAGCTGCTGGCTATGGAGTGTTTCTGCCAGACTTAAAAATGATTAACAATCTATAATCATGGGACATTGCCTCCCTTCTGCCGTAGTACATATAAGAACCTTTGAATGTTATTGCGGGCTGTGAGAAGATGTTAAACGCCTTTAAACTTAAACTGGGATGGTGGTCACGTCATTTGGCCGTTTGCAGAGTTTTGCCACTTAGACGGGTCCAGTCATGACAATTAGATTGGGAACTCTTAACACAAAACATGTGTGAACGCAGGTGGTGTGCGTGCTTTCCCATGGGGAGATGGAGTGTGTGTTTGGGACCGATGAGCAGCGGGTCAACATAACAGACCTGACCCGGCCCTTCACCAGCGAGGGGGCACCCACCTTGGCAGGGAAGCCCAAACTCTTCTTCATCCAAGCGTGTCAGGGAAGCAGATACCAGGGAGGATCCCTGCCGCACCCCTCCCTGCCGGGACAGGAGGAGGGGGTCCCACAGAGCCCCCTGGAGGAAGACGCTGGTCCTATAAAAGGCGAGACGGTTCCGTGGGAGGCCGACTTCCTGCTGGGGATGGCCACCGTGCCGCAGTGCAAGTCGTTTCGAAGCACAACCACGGGCTCCATCTACATTCAGGAGGTGTGCACTCAGCTGAAGAAGTCAGCAGAAAGGTGAGAGACTCGTATACAAGGAGGCCGACACATTTAGAGAGCCAACGGTGCTTGTAGTGGCGTTCTCCCAGATTAGGGGGGAATTCTGTCACGCTTCTGTGGGTGTGCTGCCAATAGTCACGACAATGTACTGATTCCTACTCACAATTTGAGCAAGGTTTACAGTTTGTAACGCGTTGGCTCTGTTTTCTGTGCAGTTCGGCGAATGATGATATCCTCACTGTGCTGACACGTGTGAACAGGGAGGTCAGCAAAGGAAAGTATTTAAACAGCAAACAAATGCCGCAGCCCAAGTACACTCTCACCAAGAAGCTGGTCCTCAAATACGTTTGAGCTGACCGGAGCCCAATGCACAGCGGAGAATGTGCCAATTCCACTGGTTTACCGGGTGTTTTTATCTCACTGTACAGAACAGCTGGTTTGATCAATTTGGATGTCAGTGTCTGTTTACTTATCTTGAATCAGGTTTCTCAGCAGTGTGGCATAAATAATGCTGCAAAAGCCACTCAGAGAAAATGTCCATTTTAAACGAATGTGATTATTATGATTTACAACAGCATTATTCTAGTGTTTGAGAAAAGTGTCATTTTAAGGGTGAATTAAATATATCTGCCCAAATGATAAACATTATTATTATTGATATTAGTGTTTTTATGATGTCATGAAAATGCAAAAAGACACAGCTACCAGTAAAAGTCCTCTCTTTACGTACATCCATCCATTAGCCATGTCATTACATCTTTATTGCAAATAGGAATGTGTGAATGTGAAGAATAAAACTCTAAAAGGAAGAAATAAATATGATTTAACTGAATGGAAATGCTGTTCATGAACTCAGTATTTAGTTGCATTGCACCTTTATTCAGTAACTCTTTTTTTTTAACATGTCTGACATATTATGGTGGTGAATGTTTCCTGACTGATGAGACGTGCCTGTTTAATATAGAAATGAGTCCGTTAAAAGGCCAAACCGTGAGCCCGTGTGGCACCGTGACGGCCCCGGGGCCACCGCCAGGGTATTTGTGGGTGTGTCTCTGTCTGTGGGTAACAGGGTGAGCTGAGGATATATATATATATATGACCCACCCCAATAGGGTCCTCACAGCGTATGGTCCCTTGGCTTGGCTATTGACCACCTCCCAAGGTTCCAATGCCTTAGAAGCATTTGTGCCTATGAGCAGGTCAATGCCAGAATCTATTTCATGAATCTTGACGTCCTTCAAGTAAGGCCATTGCATCAGGTCTTCTTGTCTGGGAATGTTGCGCTTGGAAACAGGCATGATCTTATGTGTAAATACATTGGGCAGTTGTATGAAATCAGTTTTGTCCAGACTTGATATCTCTAAACCTGGGATATGATGACTAGTCACAGGTTTCACCTGGTTCATTGTACGCAAAAGAATACTAGTCTTTTGTCCTGTTACATTCAGTCTTCTCATCAGGCTTTCGGTGCAGAAGGTGGCTGATCTTCCATGGTCCAAAAACGCATACGTCTGCAACACAGTGTGTCCCTTGGGGGTCTTAACTTGTACTGGAACAATAGAGAAGAGACAGGCTTCTTCACCGGCCCCAATATGCCCACATGTATGAGGTGAGAGAACAGCATTGCTCCCAATTGATTTTCCATCCAATTTTGTTTTCCTTCCTATGTCTCTTTATTCAATATGAAGTATTTCAGGATGATTTTTGTCGCAGAAGTCAAACGACTATCGCAGTCTTTGCTCATGTGTTCTACCTTCAAACAGCCAAAACAGACTCCCCTTTTCTTTAAGAAGTCGATTTTTCCCTGTGCATCTTTTTCCTGGTCTGTGGACACCGCACCAACGTGTGACCATCTCTCTCACAGAACAAACAGGAATTTTGAGGGTTAGTGATACATTTTTCATTCCACTTGTCATTTTTTCTTGTATTGGCATTTCCACAGGTGTTGCAGTAGTTGCAAAACTGCTTCCTCTTGGTCTCGGCCTCTCTCTTACTATGACATCCTGGATGTTCCCAAAAAGTGGATCCGACAATATCTTCACTTGTCTCTCCATGAAGTCTACCAAGCAAGAGAAACTAGCTCGACGTCCATGTTGTTCCTGGAGCTGACATGCCCTATTCCTCCACTTGTCTCTGAGCTTGTAAAGTTTCTGAATGATGTGATAGACATCACCTTGATTATGATCATTATATCCAGGTTGTGTTAGAGGAGTCATATCCTGAGCTCTAACAGATGGTCCATCAGCGCTTTCCTTTGGCTGAACAACCTGTTGCTGGGAAGAAGATTCTGTTCCCGTCCGCACATTCAGTCTGTTGCACTTAATCGGGTAAATAGGAGTTTGCATGTGGATTCTCTTTGACTGACCTTTTCCTTTGAACAGTTCCTTTTTCCAAATAAGAGTTCATCCCGTCTGACACTCTTGAGCTATTTCTTGATTCAAGTACATTGATTTTTGCATTGGTGGCTCCCAGTTCAGTCTCTAGTTCCAGTTGTTCTTCCTGCGCCTCCAGGTCATGCATTTTCTGCAGAGCGGCGACCCGTTCGGTGAGATGATGAAGAACTTGATTTATGGCTTGATTTGGGTTTTGACACATTAGAAATACTGTCATCCGGTCCAATGTCATCTGTGATTATATTTTCAGCAGTTGTATGCGTTGCATGCCATCCAAGCTCTGAAAACCACACATTTACATCCTGTATAAAACCATCCAAAGTTATCATCTTTTGTTGAAACCAGTGATTTTGCTTTTCAAGTTCATTTTCAGGCAATGGTAACTTCACCAATGACTCATGACTTCTTTTGGCATCATTACTGAGGTTGATTAATGTAACCAAGTTCGATTGCACTTCATTGGCATTCCCTTTTGATTTCATGAGCTCGTTCTGAAACTCCATTGACTTCTTAGCTTGCTTACATTTCAAGTTTCTTGCTTTCTGACAGTTTTCAATGAACATTTCCAAACCTTTATCAGTGTGTCTAGTAACCCTTTTTCCTCTTTCAGAATCCAATGCAACATCGCCATCTTGTGACCGAACGTCAGACTTGACTAAGGACACGTTTGTTCCGCTCTAAGTGATCCAGTAAACCGCACTGAAGGCAGAATGCGTCGAGCAGCTTATATTGTAGTGAGAGTCAACGAGATTCAGTGTTGCGGTTTCTGGTCCTATAGCTTTTCCAATAAAGCTTAGTGTTGCACGTACCTCCTCCGTGGTTCCTTGTTGTTTGGAGTTTCCAATCTCCTTCCATCAGCTCGCACAGGTAGAGGAGCACCAGACAGTTCTCACTTAATGTAGTGGCAATCTTAGGTTTGCTGCCCCTTCAGCGGTCTCGTTGTTGTTCTTTGCCATCAGGCACAGGTGGGAGTGATGTTTCGACGCAGACACACAAAAGATTTTCCAGCGATGATTGTGGTTGAGGTTTGTAATTTATTGCAGGCAATTGTATAAACAGACGGTTGAACGTGCTCCTATTGATGGTGGTCTGTTTTTGTGGTCTGGTGAGAACAGTCTGGTGCTCCCTACCTGTCCCCTCGCTTCCTGTCACCTACGTCCCTTATGTACACCGAGGTGCACCTAATCACCGCCACCTAGTGTCCAAAGTGTCAATATAAATACAGTCTAACAAACAAAATATACTTTGCCAACAACAACAACAACACATAATGGCCCCTACAGGGGTAATAGAAGAGTCCAACAGTGCCTGTGTGTAGCCCCATCGTTCTTGTGGCTAAAAAGGATGGATCTGTCCGGTTCTGAGTGGACTACTGCAGGGTGAATGAGTCGATGCCTACCCAATGCCCCGGGTCGACGAGCTCCTGGACCGGCTGGGCTCTGCACGTTTCTTTACGACACTGGATTTGACTAAAGGCTACTGGCAGATTCCTCTGTCGTCAGAGTCCAAGGAAGAAACGGCGTTCTCCACTCCGTATGGGTTACACCAATTTACCACGCTTCCCTTTGGCTTGTTTGATGCCCCGGCCACCTTCCAACGTCTCATGGATTGGGTGCTGCGTCCGCACGCTGCACATGCTGCCGCCTACTTGGATGATGTCATTATCCACAGCACCACCTGGGCGGGGCATGTGCGGCGGGTGGGCGCAGTGCTGGAGTCACTGAGACAGGCTGGGCTCACCGCCAACCCGGGGAAGTGTGCAGTTGGACGGATAGAGGTACGGTATTTGGGGTACCACTTTGGAGGCGGGCAGGTGCGCCCTCAGGTGGACAAGCTGGCAGCCATTGCGGCCTGCCCGGGGCCAAAGACAAAAAATGAGGTGAGGCGTTTTTTTGGGCCGGCGGGGTATTACAGGCAGTTCCATCCCCAGCTTTGCGGACCTCACCAGCCCCTTGACTGACCTGACCCGGAATGGTGCGTCAGATCCGGTCCAGTGGTCGGAGCAGGGCCAGCGGGCGTTTAAGAAGGTAAAACAGGTTCTCTGTGGGGTTTGGCTCAGCTGCAGAGGGGACGGAGAGGGGAGTGGCTCAGGGAACGGTGCCAGGTGGAAGCGTAATTGGCCTGAGGTGCAGGGAATCAAGAATTGTGTTTGTCCCTGTATTTTAGTGGTGGCGATCCGGCGAGAGAGAAGGAGAAACTCAGCCAGTCGAGGATGGTGTGCACTCCTCCTTCCGGGGCCCCCAAGGATCACCACATTACAGTAGGATGTAAATGACTGACTGATGACAGAGTAACCATGTGACCTGGGGCCTCATTTATAAACGCTGCGTACGCACAAAGAAGGCGTGCGCCGCTCTCTACGCAATAATTGGTATTTATAAAAAGCAAACTTGACGGAAAAATGTGCGGCCCTTCACGCAAGCTCGGACCCGTGCGTACGCACACAAACGGGTGAAATGAGAACCGTCGGCAAACGCAAGAAACACGCAAACGTGTGTGAAAGTGTGTAAAACTATACTGTTGTAAATGAAATGCCAATACTGCCTCATAAATAACACAAACACCCGTTTGATCTGCAGCGTAAAACAAACAGAAATACAAATGAACACATTTTCCAAAAGAAAAGTGAAATATGTTCTGCAATAATATCGGCATGTTATTAAATTCATCCTCAAAACACAGCTGTTGCTTGTCAGATGCAATCAGATGGACGGTAATAAAACGCCACGATGCGTCACAATGCGTAATGACGCTGATGGCTGATCTCGCGCTCTTAGGAGACGTGGCACATGGAAGGATTGGCGCTGTAGTGCAGCGCACCATCGGCCTGTTTAAGGGCAGATGGCTCGACTGCGCTGGAGGAGGTTGTTGTTTACTCCTGAGAAGGTGTTGTGGCAATCCACGGGTGTGGGCAAAAAGAATCTGCTGGGAGTCACGAGTGGTTGCACAAAAAAGGTTTGATTTATTTCTAAACGTCCAAACAAAAAGAAAAAAAAGCCAAAGTAAGTTCTTCCTCTTTGGAGGGTTTGGGTCCTTCGGTCCCGCTCGACGGTCCAGCACTCGATCTCCTCACTGCAGGGAAAACAGAAGAAAAGTCCTTAGGGGTTAACGCATATGTGTTAGCGCAGGCCTCGGCCTGACGTCAGCTCCTACTCACGTCTAGTTCTCCCTGGCTGTTGGAACGGTTGGTCCTTTATAGTGGGGCTCACCTTCATCAGCCTCATGAGCCGCAGCTGTGCCGCTCGTTGTCTCCCGGGGGGGGGGCGGGGCGTATCCCCTTTTAGTCACCTGACCTTGGTGCTGATTGGTGCTCCTAGGGACCTGCACCCGTGGGTTGCCACAACTCCCCCACCCCAGCAGAAAGCCGGGACCCCGCCGTCCCGCCCACATACAAACGTCCCGCCGGGACAGTGCATCCGCGTTAGCATGTTCCTTCCCTGGTCGGTGCTCCACCGTGAATTTATAGTCCTGGAGGGTCAGGAACCAGCGGGTGACCCTGGCGTTGGAGTCCTTTGCCTGCGCCATCCATTTCAGGGGGGCATGGTCGGTCACCAGGGTGAAACTCCGCCCCAGGAGGTAGTAGCGAAGCTTGTCCAGTGCCCATTTTATGGCGAGCGCCTCCTTCTCCACAGTAGAGTAAGCGCGTTCGTTTGGCAGAAACTTTCGGCTGATATACATCACCGGGTGCTCCTCTCCGTCTCGTACCTGAGATAGTACTGCGCCCAGTCCCACTTCCGACGCATCTGTGTGGACTAGGAATGGGAGCGAGAAGGCAGGCGTTACTAGCACCGGTTTGGTGCACAAAGCCTGTCGTAGGCACTCAAAGGCCCCGTTAGCTTCGGTGTTCCATTTGACCTTGTCCGGCCCCCGTTTTCTCGTCAGGTCATGCAAGGGGGCTGCCATAGTTGCGTAGCGGGGAATGAACCTCTGGTAATACCCCACCAAACCTAGGAATGATTTGACCTGGCGCTTGGTCTTGGGTCTTGGCCAGCTGAGAATGGCCTCTACCTTGGCATCCTGGGGTCGCACGTTGCCCCGTCCTATGCGGTAGCCCAGGTAAGAAGCTTCCTCTAGGCCCAGCCGGCACTTCTTTGGGTTTGCCGTGAGGCCTGCCCCGCGAAGGGCCCCCAGAACAGCTCTCAGTCGGCTCAGGTGAGTCTCCCAGTCGTCGCTGTGAATTACAATGTCATCGATATAGGCTGCGGCATACCCTTGGTGCGGCCGGAGAATCTTGTCCATTAACCGCTGGAATGTGGCGGGGGCTCCATGGACACCAAAAGGCAACACGGTGTACTGATATAGGCCTTCGGGGGTGGCGAAGGCCGTCTTCTCTCTGGCCCGAGTTGTCAGCGGCACCTGCCAGTAGCCTTTGGTGAGGTCCAAGGTGGAGATGAAACGGGCCGTTCCCAGCCGGTCTATCAGTTCATCCACCCTGGGCATAGGATAGGCATCGAACTGGGAGGCGTCATTGAGTCTACGAAAGTCATTGCAAAAACGGTAAGAGCCATCTGGCTTGGGCACCAGTACCACTGGGCTGGACCAGGCACTGTGGGACTCCTCAATGACCCCCAGCTGGAGCATTCTACTCACCTCCTGCCTGATGGCCTCTCTCCTCGCCTCGGGGACACGATACGGCTTCACCCGAACCGTTACTCCTGGCTCGGTCCTTATGTCATGGGTGGCCACGGCGGTCCTGCCCGGCAGGTCGGAGAAGACATCCAGGTGCTGCCACACTACCTCACGTAGGTCTTGCAGCTGACTCGGGCTGAGATGGTCTCCCATGGGCACATTCGGTAACGGGATCCGAGCGGTAAGGGCCGGGGTGGGTTGCGCCGGCGGTCCTGGAAGACTCTGCCATTTTTTAAGAAGGTTAACATGGTAGAGTTGTAGGGGCCTGCGCCGGCCAGGCTGACGTACCTGATAGTTGGCTTCATTGACCCGTGTCACCACCTCATAGGGTCCCTGCCACTTAGCCAGGAACTTGCAGTCTGCGCTGGGGACCAACACAAGAACACGTTCTCCTGGTTGGAAGGCACGTACCTGGGCACCCCGATTGTACACTCTGGCTTGGGCCTGCTGTGCCTGTTGCAGGTGTTCCCTCACTACTGGCCAGACTTGGGCCATCCGGGTCCTCATTTGGTCCACGTGCTCGATGATGGTGCGATGGGGTGAAGGCTGACTCTCCCAGGCTTCCTTAGCGATGTCTAAAAGTCCGCGGGGTCTTCTCCCGTACAGCAGCTCGAACGGGGAGAACCCTGTGGACGCCTGAGGCACTTCTCTTACCCCAAACAGAACGTAGGGTAGCAATTGGTCCCAGTTCTTCCCATCGGCCTCCATTACCTTCTTAAGCATCCGTTTTAGCGTCTGGTTGAACCGTTCTACCAGGCCGTCCGTTTGGGGGTGATAAACTGATGTTCGTAGTTGCTTCACCTGTAGCAGTCTTAACATTTCTTTTAAAACCCTTGACATGAAACAAGTGCCCTGGTCAGTGAGGATTTCCTTTGCTATTCCTACCCTACTGAACAATAAGAACAATTCTTTACCCACCGCTTTGGCGGTGGCAGCTCGCAGTGGTAGAGCTTCCGGGTATCTGGTTGCATAGTCTATGATCACTAGGATGTATCGATGACCCCTACTAGTTTTGGGCAGTGGACCTACAATGTCCATGGCAAGTCGCTCGAATGGTTCTTCGATAATTGGCAGGGGGATTAGCGGGTGCCTCACTGAGGGCCGGGGGGCCACTAGTTGGCACTCTGGGCAGCCGGCGCAATAATCCACGACTGCCCTTTTCATGCCGGGCCAGTAAAACCGGGTTTCTATCCTCTCCCGTGTCTTATCCATCCCTAGGTGAGCGCCCATAAGGTGGGAGTGGGCCAGATACAATACCTTACTGGTGTAGGGGCGAGGGACTACTAACTGTTCGACTGTCTGCCCTCCTTTCTGGCACATCCTATACAGCAATGAATTTTTTGTAACAAAGAAGGGGTAAGACAAGGCACTCACCGGGTCGATGGGCTGTCCGTCGTGGGCGAGCACCCGAGCCCAGGCGTGTTTCAGGGTGTCGTCTTCTTTCTGGGCTGTAGCAAACTGGCCCTTTCTGTTCCCCATCCCGTCCGCGACTAAGGGGAATTCTGAGAACTCCGTAAGGCTCCCGCCCTCCCCCCCTCTGGGGATTTGGGATCCCTCCGTAGCGGTGTCCGTATCGGGGGTTCGGCCCCCCGCCCGGTTGGAGCCTCCTGGTGCAGTCGAAGGCGAGGGGGGAAGGGGTCTTGCCTCTTCCGGGGGGCCCTCGTCGGACGAACCGGACGGGGCGTGGGCCGCACAGGCAGCCCTGGGTCTCCCGCGTCGGATGGGTCTTGGCTGGGAGGCCCTATCGTGCCCTCCCCTCGGTCGCAGACCCCAAAATCTCTCAAATGGGGCAGTCGCGTCCAATGATCATGGGGACCGGGAGGTCGGGAACCAGCCCAGCCCGTATGGAAAAAGATCCCCGGGGGGTACACACCTGGATCCATCTCGTTGGATATGCCTTGAGGTCCCCATGGACGCAGGTCACCTCGATGCGTGGCCCCTCTTCTCCTTCCGCCCACTCAGGGCGGATCAGGGTAACCACACTACCCGAATCTATCAGGGCTGAGGTGTCCTGGTTCCCGACCCGAACCGGCACAGTTGCGGCGCCGGGTATTGGGGGGGTCCAACAGGTAGTCATGAGGCACCTCCCTGGGCGGTGCTGTTCCTCCGTGCTGGCGGAGGGCATGGGCACATCGCCCGCAGGGCACTGCCGGGCAATATGTCCTAACTGGCCGCACGAAAAACATCTCCACTCAGACCTGTCGGGTGTTGGGCGCGGAGCGGTTCTCGGAGCCGGGCGAAGAAGGGTTGCTGATGGCCGGATCGGAGCCCGTCCCTCAAGGCCTCGGGGAGCAGGGCATGTCCCCGCCGTCATCTGCTGGCTGACCCGATGGTTCTCCAGTAGGTTAATCAGCTCGTCCACCGACGCGGGGTGGTTCTGGGCTGCCCATCGCTTGGCGTCGAGAGGCAGGGCCCGGATGCAGCGGTCCATAACGACGCGGTCGATGGCAGCTGGACCCTCCCCGGTCACCAACCAGCTACGGGTAAGCCTCCCCAGGCGCACCACCTGGCTCCGCACGGGACCCTGGGGGTCGTACACCCAATCGTGGACCCGCTGGGCGCGGCCGGCTAAATTGTGCCCATAGTGGGCCAGGATGGCCCCCTTCAGCGTTGGGTAGTCTGTAGCCTCCCTGGTCCCGAGGTCTTGGTACGCCCTCTGGGCGTCCCCTGTCAGAAAAGGCGCCAGAATGTGTGCCCACCTGTCTTCCGGCCAGCCTTCACGTTCTGCCGTTCGTTCGAAGACCTCAAGGAAGGCCTCCACATCGTCTCCGGGGGTCTGCTTTGTGAGTAGAGCTGTTGGGGACGCGTGAGGGGCCCTTGGGGTTAAGTTCTCAGCCAGCCGGTCGAATGTCCCCTGAAGGGCTGCCATGCTCTGCACCTGCTGCGCCTGGGCTTGGAGAAGCCTGGCCATCGCGGCCTCCATTGCTTCTCCCATAGTCTCCTGCTTTCGGGGTTACGGCGGTGGAACTAAAGAATCGCCCGCATCCTCCACCATATGTGGCAATCCACGGGTGTGGGCAAAAAGAATCTGCTGGGAGTCACGAGTGGTTGCACAAAAAAGGTTTGATTTATTTCTAAACGTCCAAACAAAAAGAAAAAAAAGCCAAAGTAAGTTCTTCCTCTTTGGAGGGTTTGGGTCCTTCGGTCCCGCTCGACGGTCCAGCACTCGATCTCCTCACTGCAGGGAAAACAGAAGAAAAGTCCTTAGGGGTTAACGCATATGTGTTAGCGCAGGCCTCGGCCTGACGTCAGCTCCTACTCACGTCTAGTTCTCCCTGGCTGTTGGAACGGTTGGTCCTTTATAGTGGGGCTCACCTTCATCAGCCTCATGAGCCGCAGCTGTGCCGCTCGTTGTCTCCCGGGGGGGGGGCGGGGCGTATCCCCTTTTAGTCACCTGACCTTGGTGCTGATTGGTGCTCCTAGGGACCTGCACCCGTGGGTTGCCACAGTGTGTAACATCGTGCTGCGTGTGCTGTGCTACATAATGTGGCACAGCTTCCAAACGCGCCTCGACCCCCTGACGCCGATGTTGGCCCAGACCCCCGATCCCCAATCACTGCCGCCAGTCTCTCATCAGGAGGGGACAGCTCCGGTGTCCCTTTCCCACCCGTGGAGACACACGTTGGCGATGGTGCGCTAAACGCTTATTTGCATCCACTTTGATGTCAGACCAGTTTTTCTTTATTTCGGCCGGTCCGAGGTCGTGAGGCTGCAGCGTTGCTCTGCAACCTTTTGCCACTCAGGTGCCTTTTTGGCTTTAGTAATGTCCACACTGTGTCCTCCAAAGAGCATTTGACTTCTCCTTCCCACCTCCCAATGATACGCAAGGTTTTATAAATGAGGCCCCAGAGACCTGCCTGGTTTTCACTTGCCATGATTTCCAGAGGGAGCAGACTTAATATTTCCGTGTTCCCACATTGTTTTGGAAGAATTATGAGCTATAAACTCCTCGGCTCTGCTGCAACCACTTCACAAACGTATGTTCACCATGCATCATTCTCAGTGCATATACAGCACTGTTATCTTATCTTCGACCCATATGGGAGCCTGTGGAGAGAAAGAGGGTTTTATTGCATGCCACCAAAGTATATGGTCTGACCCACTAATAAA